>NW_025317431.1:0-116855 GCF_018873765.1 Telopea speciosissima
AAGATAAATTAGACTCATAAAGTACATGAACATCACATGTACCTTCTTTAGCAGCCTCTGTTTCATCCAGCTTCTTGTCTTTCAAAGTTGCCAAGTAAGCACGACAGTTTCTTTTCCAGTGACCCTCCTTCTTGCAATAGAAGCACTTGCCTTTGCCTTTATTGCCAGACTTCCCACCCTTGGCTTTCAGGGTCTTGCCCTTACTTCCCTTTTTCTTCTTCTTCCCATTTGAAAAAGGCTTTGCCTTAGTTGCATTGACCTCAGCCTTGTCCTTTTTCAAGGACGCTTCAGTCTCTACCAGTGCATTAGCAAGCTCGGTGAGCTCCATCTCCTTCTCGGACATCTTGTAGGACATCCTAAAAGGTGCGTAGGCAGAAGTGAGTGACGCTAAGATCACATCAGTCTTGTATCGCAGGCTGAAATCAGTCCCCATGGATTCCAATTTTTCAAACAGATTGATCATTTTCATTACATGATCCATCATTAGAGTCCCCTAGGACATCTTGGAGTTATGGATTTGACTCACCGCATCAGAATGTGCGTGTGTCAACTGCCTGTTGAACAATTCAGCAAGCTTATCCATTTTACCCCCAGCAGTGCGTATATCCTTAACTGAGTCTACAACTGACTTTTCCAACGATCCTAGGATATAGAGTGATGCCTTGGAATCCCTCATTAGGAACTCTTGCATCTCTTCATTTGCCTCAAAATCGTTCGGGTCGGGTTGAGGAGGAACTTGTTCATCTAGAACGTGTACGATCCTTCGAGCGATCGGAGCAACTTAATGCTCCGGTACTAATCGACATAGTTTGTACCATTAAGTTTGTATTCGCTAATGAGTGTTAACAGGTTGGAATTAACGGCAGCCATCGTATATTAATCTACACATGCACAAGTAAATAACCACATGCTAATTAATGACCATTGAAAATAATAAATTGAGCACACACACATCAATGGTCTTTCATGATTTGGGTTTTTCTCATAACCCAAAAGATGAATTGGATACCTACAACCCTTGCATGCATAACTTACCCTATCGGGAGTCATTATACACACCATGGTAGTGTGGACTAAGCTGTCCACCTTATGGGCTTCCAATATTTTTGGTCACCTGGGTGTCATGTCCAGATCCTGTCGGCTGACATACACCCAAGTCATGTACTTACCTATTGCATTAGTTAGAATCATGGAATCATGAAAGATGGCCCACTGTCACAGTGCCCTCTCACTATCCATACTCTAACGTATCTAGATAGAGGTAAATATAGATAAATGTGTGATAGAGGTCCTGGCAATGTCCTGTCGACTTATGCGGGGTCATGTCACACACTTTCTACATTTATCTTCAATAGGAGGCCATGGACATGTCTACCGATTAAGACTAGTCTATATCATATATGTATTGTGAATAAAGAGGGATTAATTAACTCACACATACATGGATAGATTTAAACAACATAATTAATCATAATCAACATTAATTAAAAGTGATTATGGGATGGCGACATTTTTATCAGAAACAATTAAAGAACCCTCCCAATAAAAATAAAACTAATAACTTTGGGTGCATTCATCATGTCATGGATGCCACGCCTCAATCATCTCCTCCGCCCGATTACGTCTTCAAAGTAGGTGACTTGTATCTCCACAAGCTTTGAGCACCACATGTGGATCACTATCAACATGCCCTGGGAGTCCTAACTCCTCTAAAATTACAATGAAAATCTAAGAAAAATTCTATACACTTTCCTTTCCATAATAATAAAGAAACCCCGCATGGAGAAACCAACCCACCATTGGGCTGCCCATGGGGTGGAGCACATTTGTTTATAAAAAAGATAGGGGGAGAGAGAGAAAGATAGAGAAGCATCAGATCCACCCATAGCCCCATGTATCACATACATAAACAATCCATCCATTTATTAGAATGTCATTCCCATAATCACATCATAATATAATTCCATGCATGGGCATTAAAGCAAGTAAACCAAAAATTAAAACATGGATTCCTTCAATTATTGAACCACCATATCGCATGTGATAACATGTATCCAAGCCCATAAAATTAAAATCGCATTTTAATTGCAAGTGGGTAAAGAGGGAATCTCTTCACCCATCATCATCCTCCAAAAAACAAAACAAAATAATAAAATTCTGTTTTGAAAAAAAATATATATTTTTTTTTTATTGTTAAACTGGAGGGAAAACAAGGGGGGTGCATGCAGCCCACATGCACAGGCTGCAGGCACTCCCTGCGCAGCCCATAGGCACAAGGCCCACGGACAGCAGCCTTGGGCTGCAGGCCCGCAGCCCACAAGCTTGCTGCCCCCAGGAAGTAGCCCGCAAGGGGATACGCACAAGGGTAGGTTCATGGGGGAGGGCGTGTGCAGAGGCTTGGCAGTGTGCGCTCTCCCCCCCCCCCCCCCCCACATATAGAATATGATTAAAAAATTTTAAAATTAAAAATTAGTAATCACAACCTAATTGGATACATGCTTCAATAATTGGAATAAATAAAGCAAATCACATCCATCATCACATGGGTAGGTTGTTACACTAACAACCTTGTAACTACCAATGCGCACATGGGAAGGTTGTTACAACAACCATATTCTAACCACCCATGTGCCAACTTGCATCCCACTCATGATAGTTACATTAAACTATTAATTATCTAATATTCATGGATAGGAAAGGTGGCGCTGATACCACACTGTTGGTCAAACAACGGTCCAGGGATCAAACCATGGTTCCCTAGGGAGACCAAGATATTTATCCTTAGGGTTTTGCACGCCCTGGGTTAGCCCATGGTGTCCCATGGGTGCCCCCATTTTAATTTTTAGGGCTTCCCATGGTCGCCCATGGGAACCCTGGTGCATCCCTGTTAGGGTTTCTCCTTCCCTCATGTGTCCCATAAAATTTATTATCATAGTAGGGACGAAGAAACTCATCCCTAGTCCATCACATGGCAAGGGGGATCCATCCCTAACTCGAATGCGCAGCGGAAAATGTCGATTCGAATTTCTTTCACATCCCATAAATATTAATAATCAATGAACAGAAGGAATTAATAAAGAACTGCTAACCTGGTGAGCCTCAAGTGTTGCTCCTCCAATAGACAGTGGTTCTTCCTCCAATGAGCGCTCCAAGCAAACAGATCTGAACCTCCAATGGTGCTACCAAGGTTCTACATGCCAGTCCCAGATGCCCTCAAACTCCTCAGCACAGATCTAGGGTTTCACAAACCCTAACTCTCAAACACAGGTGAGAGAAGCAAGAAGAAGAAGAGAGATCACAAGAGGGAGAGAGAGAAACCAAAAACATAGGAGAGAGAGTGTCTGCTCCAAAAACATGGAGAGCTGCACTCTTCTACGTTTTATGGTCCCCTATTTATAATAATAGGGTTTAATTAAATCCTAGATAGATTTAGTAAAGCCCTAGTGAGAGTCTGACTCTCTCTCTCTCTCTCAGTCTGGCAGTTCTGTTTAAACTCAAAGTGCTACACAGGTGAAGAAGCAAAATCTAATAGGGAAAGTATTAATTAGATTCTTTATTTAATTATTAATGGATAATTACAATTAGCACCAAATCCATTAATTAAATAAAGAGCCAATTAAATTAGCAAATTCCAAATAACTCCCTATATGATAACAATTTATCATATACAACCCCCCCACTAATCAACACCATCATTATGGAATCTAGGGCATGTATACATGTACTGCCAAACCCCAATCCATAGTATATGTCCATATAAGAGCGTCTGTGCATCCGATCGGGTCCCGCAAAACTCGATAAAACACTTTATTTGAAATAACTATAAATAATGTATCATTTTATGTAAAATAAATTTTGCAAAACCATTTCCAAAATGGTACTGGATCCAGATTCTGATCCGACCATGCACAGACAACCTCTATCTTGGTGTTCCCCAATCGGGCAGTGGTGACCGTGTTGGATAACTCCTTCACTCACAAAGTGTTCACGCATTCACAAAACACTGGCTTTGACTCGCTTGAGTCTTAGTCATTGATGAACCAAAGAATGCGATCACACTTTGCAGTGGCAGGGTTCCCTCAGGTATAGGGTGTCGGTGACACATGTCTATCCCTTCCTACATCTAGCAGTAATACATGAGGGAATCGACAAAGTAGATTCTTCGCCAATGCACACATCAAACATGTGAGCACTCGCATTCATACCCTGACATCACATGTCTAGGCATACCCAATGCGACGACCATATGATAAGGGTGCTCAGCCCAAACCCTAGTCGTGACTACCATTTTAAGTATAACTTATGGACACATAATGCCAAAAAAGTTTATATCGCATGTGACAATATTAAACTAAAATGTATAAATATTCAATACAAAGGTGAACCAGGTTGAACCGGACCGAACCGGGTTTGATGGACACACACTTGTCCAACACCCTTGTGCTAGTAATTTCCATGTTTACTTTTTCTTATTTGTTGTTGTTACATATTCTTTTATTGATATATTAAATTCAGGTAAATAGTAAAGGAATACAATACATGATGATTTTCAGTTGCCTCCTTTTTGTTTTACTTCCTATAGATGTTGCTAATTTCATATTTAGAGGGTTGGGGAAGCAGATAGCAAGTGGCTTTATATGTCACAGATTGTCGTAATGCGTTGGAAGTAAGATTTCAGGGGATTACTTTTCCTTACTGTTTCACTGAAGATTATGTGATTCGTAAATACATAAACGTCATGCTTTTACAGTCAGTTTGATTTTAAGAAAACTCAAGAGTGGTCCATCAATCTACTAATTTTGCTTTTGTTACCCCATGTAAAATGCACAAGTAGTTGGGGATATTGCCTAGTTAAGTTTGAGTATTTCTAGTAGTGATTAGCTGCGTCAAAGACCTTTGGCAATTTCAGTCTGCATTTGCCAGAAGTAGAAATACTTTGGAGCATAGTTTGGAACAGTTTTGCTTCTGATCATATGGAAAAGTATCTGATATAAGTAGGTTTCATTTTAGTAGTTGTTTAATAATTTATTTTGGTGAAGTGGGTTAGTTGCTTAATTTGGCTTTGGAATCTTTGAGCTTGAATGAGGAAGACGCTATTTGGTTGAGACGAATTGCTTGGTATCAAGATATTAATTGGCGAGCAAAGCAACTAGCACAAACCACATTCCTGGTAAGAGTGCAAAGGAGGCATCTGGGGACCTATCTTTCAGTGGTGCAAAATAGATATACAGTTGGGCTGTCTTGTTTCATTGTTTGGTAGAAGTCCTGTCACCTTACCAAATGGGCAACCCACTTTGTAATGGAAAATGACACCAAAAGCAATTTTAGAAAAGAATTTTGGTGAGTGTTGGTGGTGGGACTATTAAGTTGGTGATCCACAACTGATACGGCAGTGGCTTCATAGGAAGAAAGAGTTGGAGTCTATCGGAAAGACAATACAATAATGTCATATTGACGAAACAGAAATAAACTAAAAATAATTTACTAGGGCTCTTTACTTTCATTTAAGGCTTGGTTTAGTATAATAACCCAAATGGTGATTATAACTATGCTTTTAGATCTTATTGAAAAAATAAAAGATAAAAAAAATGTATCTTCAGATCAGTTTAGAATTCATCCTCTTCAGATCAGCACAATCTCATCTTGCCTATCCTTCTAGCGAGTTAGTATCCTTGAGACAGCTCAAATTGTTGCTTCCAGTCAAGAGATGGGCAGATTTTTTGGCTTCTGATGAACTCAAGAACCTCAGATAACATGAAATTTTCCATTTCGCATAAATTGATGGGACAATGAAATTCATGGGCATATCTATTGTCATCCTAAACACAGGAAACTCCACCGTTGTCCATTATCTTGATACCTTTGTAGATTGGGTTGATCTATTCGGATATTCAGGCAGGTTTTATAGTCAACACTAGGGATCTCTTTGGATCCTCACTTAATTTTAACTTGCGGGATCCAAATATAGCCTCACAAGAGTATATCCTCGAAACTTTGAATATGACAAGGTGTATCCTTAAAACTTTGAGTTGAAATATGGTTGGTGTGTGTGTGTTTGTGTGCATTCAACAACTTGTTTGCCTCTTTGAAGAGTAAATCCATGAGGTAGGTAGAATGAGCTTTCAGAACAAACATAAAGTGGTAAGTATCTCAAATTTGAAAACAGTAGACTTTCAGTAACAGCATTAGCAATCCTGATTATGGATGTCCTTTGACTTCATAATGTATTAGCGAGGGATAGTCACCCACTCGAAGGCCTCTTCCATAGCCCTTACAAGTGCGATAAGATCTCCTGGCATATGATCATTCAGAGGAAGGCCAGGGTTGTTTTGGGACAGAGCTCTCCCGCCTGTGTCACAAAGGGAGAACCTACATACCGGGCACTGACCATGGCTTTTCACCCAAGGGAGGATGCACTCGTCATGGAACATATGCTTGCATGGAGTGATTAGCAACTCCTCATTAGGAACAAAATCTTCTAAGCAAATTGAACAAGCCTTGCTATCATCATCTTTCCCATCTGCCGAATAGGAGCTATTAGTGGCATTGTCTCTGTAGTATAAGCACCATCTTCTTGATTTAAATTTGGCTGGGTTGTATACATGCTTCTTCAATTGTGTTAAGGCCTTCCTTTGCTGCTCTTCGATCGGCCTAGACTCTTCCTGCGGAGGGATTTGCATTTGGCCTCTTATCATTAGGGGAGATCCTCGGACAAACTGCCCAAGTTGAGGGTTAACCACTAGTTCTGTTTCACCATCCAGGAAGAGGATTTGTCTTGGAGGAAGAGGCTGACCTGGGAAACTGCCACACAACTTCATTTGTTAACAAGACAGCTAACAGATGAAATTGTTGATTTGATATGAGACACTGAACTTGAGTAACAAAGATTGGTAAACATCAATCAGTTAGAACGTTCAAGACATAATGAAGTGTTGCACGAAACCCCAAGGGTGCGTTCAGTTCGCAAGGGCCAACACCTCACAATAAAGAGGTCATGCATTCAACTCTCCCTAGGGCCTATCCATCAAAAAAAGAAAGCGTTAAACCGGTGAAAGTTCATTGGAGGTTCCCTAATCGGTTCTTAAACCTCATAATCTTGCTGTGTGGATATAGTTGGACCGATGTTCTCAACAGAAAAGACATTTCACCTATGTGACCTTCTGTAGGTCCACAAGTCTCTGTTCTTTTATTATATTTTTTGGGGGATGTAGTTTTAGCTTATACAGAAAAGCAAAAAAATAAATAAATAAAAAATTATGGGTTATGTCATAATGCATATTTCGTATTTTTTATTTCATTCATATACTGAAACTATGTTTATTTTTTGTATTGATGATGATGAAACTTCTCTTGATTATGCTATTACAATCATAAGAATCAGAAGGGGAGAGAATGAGTACTGGACCTACTAGAACCAACGGAAAATCTGTATTTTCTTTTTCTAAATGGATGTATCAGCTGATTCACTTGGTGAGGACACTTTAATGTCATCAGAAGCTGGAAGCAAACCTTGTACCAAGTAACCAGAGATGGTCTGATATATATGGCTCTTATGTTAGCATCATAAATGTAATAACAGAAATAAAAGCCTTTGGCTTTTGGGGTCATTTACTTCCAAGCAGATAGGTTAGATTTTGATAAGGTAGTTATACTGTGTGGATTGTGTCATTAGAAAGGCAATGAAAAGATGGAGCAGCAGCCAGTGTTTACCCTGTCAAGCCATTGGGTCCAGTTCTGACTCTTTCCTCGAATAACTGCCGTGTATCTGTTCTCTGACCACCTGCATCCTGGACAACCATACTAGTGTTGGATCATTCGGTCAGAATATAGTGAGAAAGGGAATTCCTACTCATAACACACTACAATCTGTTCCTCCCTAAACTAAAACATTCGAACAATAATAACCTTTTAGAACCTCAGAAGCCTAAGTGGTTCTGAAAGATGAGGCCAAGATGAAGAAATGGAAAAAGAGATTCATATATCCTAGCCACCTCCAATTAGACAAGGTTCTAATGATGGTGAAACTCAAACCAACAAGCAATACTACAACTGAACAGAAGAGCAAAGGAGTTCATATGGTGATAAATACAGTAAATATAATTAGTAATTTTGTTAAATATTATGTGCAATGGGTTTATTCAGATTTGAATGGGAGTTTCACAATCTTGTCTATCATAGATGTATTTGCTAGGATAGAGGCAGCACAGTACTTACAGTGGGTCGGAAGGTTGGGGTTCTGGATACCAGTGAGTTCATTCGGTTTGAATCACTATTCTGAGCAGGTGCACCATAACCAGCTCCTGCTCGCCAATTCCCATGGTGCCATGCAAGATTGTTGGTGCTGGTGCTCATGGTGTCTCTCCCTTCAGGCGAACTACAGAAATCTTAATCCCTTGCAACTTGGAGTGCAAGAGAGGAGGGAGAAAGTTCTACTTTTTTTTCTTCTTATTTGTTCTATATATATGTTTCAGTAAAGATGAACCAATTCTTTGCTTTTAGTGATTCCTTCTTTAAAAAAGCATGGGATGCCTTCTTCCTTTAACATATGCTCTTAGTTGGCCATGACATTGAAATGATGCCCAGAAGGGGGAAGTTGCACAGAGAAACCAAGCAAAGAATCAAATTCCTCTTTTGACTTTCTGTGGAAGATTTTTAGTGGGCAGTGATTATTATGTTGTGGGTGTTGCTATGTGTAAAATGCACAATTAGAGAACCAGAACCGTAGAGAACCAGAACCGAGAGAAGAGGAAGAAGGAAAGCGAGCTGTCAAGAAGTGTTGCGTCAAGAACTGGTGATCCACCTCATCGGGTCGGTCTTGCACAGAAAGCAGTTAGCACAAGAGTCAGCTCTCTTAGCAACAGATAATAATGAGAGAATTCAGATGATGCAATTGTGCGAATTACCTAGGTCTTTATAGGCTCTGAGGAGGGAGTTCTGCAGTGGCGCAGAGTCCTAGCTGGGGAGGAGTCCCAGGCGTAATCGAAGGCTGCGTGGAGCTTTTATCGGGTATTTGGATAAGAACCCTTGTGCGTTGCGCCACCATGGTCGAAGTTATGGCACGTTATTTATGGAGCTGTTAGGCACCATTTCCAGGGTATACGGGGATGGTTGGTGAAGTCAACTTCACGCGTGGTCGGTTCAGACCATATTTCTTTTATGTCGTGCTGATCTTTAGGCTCAGACCGTGCCGATACTGTTGGTGTGGGCGAGCTCCTCCGGCTAGAATATTGGCCTAGTCCCTAGCGGTTGCCTATCGACTAACTCGTAAGGCTCGACCTGTGCTGATACGTATACCGGACCGGTCCATACTCGTATGGACCTGGTTTATTCGTTCTATGCTTGGTTTTGGTTCCGATGGCTGGCCGGCATGCCACGCGTCAACCTCGGATTGGTCTGCTGATCTATGACTCATCACTTGCCCCCACTCTTTTGGAAGGTGGGCGTTTTAGGTGAGTAGTGCTTGGGTTCTCTGCCTAGTAGGGAGGTGCAGGTTCTCGAGGCAATCAATTACTGATGTCCCGTCATCATCCTTTGAAATGACAAGACTGTTCGTATTCCGATCGATGCGTAGCACCAAGTGATTATGGCGCCTCGTGCATTTCATCTGTCGCATGATGGTAGCCGTCAATCCCAACGATCCTCGACCGTTGATCTTCATTGTTTCACCTTCTTTCCCTGTCTATAAATAGGAGATCCTCTTCCTTCATTTCTCATTTCTACTCTCTTGCTTTCCTCATTGCAAAGTAGTTCTAATCCTCAACTTGGCTTTAATTTTCTTGTTTGGCGTGTGTGTCGTGTAATTCGATCATCCTCATCCGAAGGTCTCAAACTCACCGACCCGAACAGTAAGTCCTCTTTTCTTATAATGTCGTATGATAGTTCGTACTGGGGACCTAACCTCAGTCATAGGGAGGTCCTTGGGATGAGTGGGGGCTCCGACCCGAGTATAGGTTCGGGGACTTCGGACAAGACCCAATTTGATGATCAATTTACAATTCTAGTTTGTCCCGATGACCCCATTGCTCGTAGACCTCTTGGTCATCTGGCTATGTCCTCAACTACGTCGACTGTGGTGGTCGGCCCTCACCTAGCACACGCTCTCAGAGGGTGAGATGTGGATGCAGGCCCGAAGACGATGGTGATGAGTCTGCGGGCTCCGCCATTTTTGAGGATGTCATTCTGAGTGCGAATACTTTCGAGAGTGTTCTTAAAGATCGTGCTTTGGAGGCCCTTAGAGTATGGTTCGGTATTCCACATGAGGTGGAACTTAGTGCCCCGACCCCACTCGACAAGGCTTGTTACTTGTGGGAGGGCAAGGTATGTCTTTACGAGATGGCCTTCATTTGTGGCTTTCGGTCCGAGATTTTCCTATCCAGGTTCTGGACCACTATCACCTTTCATCGGGCCAGTTGTTGGCGAACTCTTGGAGAATAATCTTCGGTTTTTACATTTTCGGGAGGTTGGGCCAACCTGCCACCGTTGCCCTTTTTCTTACTTTTTTATGCTGAAGAGGTTGGTTGGGGGGGGTACTGCTTTTATCTTCACAATTTGAAGGGGTATTTGAAGAATTTTGAGTTCTTCGAGCATATGCCCAGCTCGGTCAAAAAAATAGAAGAATCAGTTCTTCTTTGCAAAGATCCTAAATAATCCCTTTCAGGTTGGAGTGGAAGGACATCCGCCTGAAGTATGTGAACCGTCTGCCCGAGCTAAGCCAGTACTACTAGGTATCTGTGAACTGATGCTTGGAAGGGGAGCCTTTTGATGTCAGAAGGCTCCAAAGCGAGGAGGTGCTGCTTCTCTGGAAGCTAAGTTCTGTCCCGAGTGAGTATCTTCGGCTCGGGTAGGATAACCTATTTTCTTTCATTTTTCTTTGTTTGTGTCTACGTATTGACTTTTCTTTTCCTCTTTCCAGTGGACATCCAATTTGATTGTAACTGGTTCTGGGCTGCAGCTGTCGAGAAGAAGAAGAAGGCAGCTGAAGAGAGAGCGGGCCGGCAGAGGGCTTTGGTGGAACTGGACGATCCTTCCAAGGGTCCATCCAAAGATAAGGGTCACGCAACCGAGCACGACCCATCTACACAAAGAAGATCTCTGCCTGCTGTCGAGAGTGGGCACAAGAGGAAGGAGAGGGAGGGCCCAGAAACCAATGACACCCCTTTCCGACCATGCAGAAGAAAGCTGCCCCCTAGCCAGCCGACCTTGTCGCGTGGGGAAAAGAAATCATCTTTGTCGAGGAGGATGTCGTGACCCTTGAGGGAGGAAAAGACAAGGAAATACCTCTACCTCTTGTCCCCAACTGGCACATCTATGAGGGTGACTCGGCCTTCAATGACCTGAACGTAGCAAGTGGCTGGAATGGGCTTGGCTCCTGATAGACAGGAAGCACTGATTAATATGCCGAACGTGGAGCTGGTGAGCTCCCTTTATCAGGACATGGCTTTAGTAAGTGCCGCTATTTTTTCTGTTGTCCCTTTCATTGTTGCCGTTATTTTGACGTCTGGGTTTGGTGTATCCAGGTTTTTTCTAAGGCTGTAGAGTCGGCCATGCGGTTCAAGAAATATTGTTCCCTGTACTACAAGGGGAAGGAGACCTGCAACAAGATGGAGGAGCAATTGAAAGCTCTGGCTAGAAAGAAGAAGAAGACGGTCGACAAGGTGATTGATCGTGTCATTCTATGGATAAAAAATAAACCTAACTAAACACTAGGATAGTGGCAAGCAAGGATATCGAACACTCAGGGAACTAGAGGCTAAATTGCAAAGAGTTAAATGAAGATTAAGATTAAACTAAAATCACTTAAATTAAATAAACTAAAGCAAACAATATTAACTAATTAGAACGAATCTAAGATGATGAGAAGGGACTGTTTTCAGGTTGAATCAACTCTAACTCAGGTTAATTATTCTCTCTCTCTCATATTCGACTCATGGCGACTACAAGCCCCATGAAAGCCACAGAATATAGGGCTCCTCCTAGGTATACGGTATCTTGGCGAAATTGCCATCCGAACGCTACAATGAATCAAAAGTTTAAGGAACTCGGGTACATCCAATCCACTTAGGTATACCATATCATTGGTATAACCACATAATTCAATTAAAAACCATTGCTTGGTAGATTACTTTGAATCACAGAATCAAACTAACCTAACTAGATGTTATCGAGAATGCACAAAAATTAATGGAATGCCTAAGTCTAAATCCAAGCAATCAACATGAAAGAAAGAGAACAATTAAACCCTTTATTAGAGAATCATCTCCCCAAAACAGTATGAAAGATTAGTTATCCATAGAGAATGAAATAACTAAAACAAAGTTAGGGATACAAGCCATGAGAATAAAAGAAAGATGAAGATGAAAATGAATGGCAGCGGTGCAGATGAATCTCGAACGGATGATGAAAGTGGTGGCCGACAATGGCGATGCTCTTCCTCTTCTTCTTCTTTTTCACGTCTTCTTCTCCCCAAACCGTGAACCAAAAAGCCCCACAGCCAAGAACGATCCCCTTTTTCTTTAAATCCCCTCCCCTTATAGCTTGTTGTATCCCTTTTGAATACCCCTCTTTCCTCCTATCCTTTTGACCTTTCCACATAAAGAATGAGAGAGAGATATGTTTTCCAATCGTAGAGAAGAAAGACAGATTCTGTGGAGAGATGTGGAAGGGAGAAATTAGGAATGGAATCAAGGGGAGAGAAACATTTGGGGAGAGAGAAATATGTGGGACCGAGAGGGATTAGAAGAGATAGGTTATTCGGTGTGAGAGAGGGTTTACATGAGAAAAGAGACAAATTAGGTTTTCTTTCTTCCCTTTTTTATTTTTTCTTTCTTCACACTTTTCAACTTTGCCATATTGGATTTTCGACTGTACTTGCCCGTCCCAGCCTCGAATGGAATCCACCCAAGAATAAAAGTTGCTCCAATTAAAATTGCGGATGTAATGAGCCCAATAGTCACTATGTTCTGAAAAAATCCTGATTTAATTAAATTACCATTATGCCCCTTCAAGGAAACTTCTCTGTACCCGGCCGAACCCGATTGATGCCTAAAGCGTTCCACTTAGCTCTAATAATTCTTGTTCCACCGATTACCTACAATCACATCAAATATAGTAAAGTGTAATCAATTACTTAAGAATGTGAAATTAAAATCGTAGATTAATTACATTATTTCATGCACAATTACGACCCGATCCAACTCCCCAACTTAACCTTTTGCTCGTCCTCGAGTGAAAGAGAATAAAGATAATAACTGACTCGACTCTCTGATTCATAAACAGTCTATCTACATAGGATGCATTCAAAGAGATAATGACAGTTTACTATTGCACATTAACTCATAGGATGTTTGGCTCATGTGAACACAAGAGCTAAGCAATGAACGAAGACTTCTCTTAAACCATCTAGCTCTCACTTTCTACTGTTCAACCCACTGGTTCATCATGAATTGTGACATCTAAACCTTTTACAAACGCACATGCTAGCTCGTGTAACACCTCATAATTAATGTAGCTCACTTATTTTTCTCTCAAAACATTTTTCTTTTCTTTCCCTTTTTTTTTTTTTTTTTTTTTTTTTGTAAAATTACGTGATTCTCAGATCCGTGCAATGTTTTGGCCTTTTAAGCTTTCTAGAAGGCTCATGTAACGAGCTTTAAGCCAACCACTCCCATGCCAGATGGCTTTAGGGGATTGAGTGTGAAACACTCCTCGGGCTTACTCACTCGAACAAAAAAGGCTACAAGCCCGAACTGGATTCAAGAATACTAGTAATAATAACCTAATTGGTCACTCCAACCGTTTTATGCAAGACTCCAGGCTTGTGGTTTAGATGCCCTGGTTACTAAGATGAAACAACAGAACTCAACTCTCATGATTTTTTTTTCTTTTTTTCTTTTTGAAAGAAAGAAAGAGAATGCAAACACAATTAAGCAGTGGTCTGCCTAAACATTCAAAATATCACAAACCGGGTAGACCTATGTATTTAGAAGCATTAAGCAAGATCACAAATGACAATCGAAGAAATAAAGGTTCAATACTTAACACTGTGTTGAATTAATTTTCTCACAACCTAGAGTCAAATGCACTGTAAAGTAAAATTATCATTGTAAAAATGAGTGCATAAAAATTTTCCAAGAATGTAAATGAATCAGAGAGTCATATGCAGAAAAATTTTCCAAAATCATCCCTCCCCAACTTAAATGACATTGTTCCCAATGACGACTAGAAATAACTGATGAGCACATTTATGTGTGAAATCTTAGGGCATAAAGCATACATTTTACCACATTGGACAGAGTTACTCGGTGCTTTCTTGTGCTTTTCAGGTTTTAGGTGAATTCTTGTGAGAATGGAGGAGATGATGTTAAGGAAATATTTTTAAGCTATTTAGAGGTGTTAATGACTTGGATGCGTTGCCCATCGAGTCAGCTTCGTAACGGTTCAAACGGCACATGATTCCGAGTTGAAAAGAAGAAGTTACGACCGTTTCCGTAACGAAGCACAAAAATGATCTATAGGGGTTTATTTGTAATTATTGACAGTCAGCCGGAGACAAAGCGAAGCAAAAGTTCGGATTCTAGGAGCCTTAACGCAATAACCAGAAGTTATATTCCCTGTACCCGAAAGATTTCATTTGAAGGGCTCTGGACAGTCCAACTTCAACTTGAGATATCTTGGGCTCCCAAACTCCGAATTGGACGAAATTTGGGTCTATTTTGGGTGATTTTTCGCAAGGAACACAATGGTGAGGCCTATATAAGCACCCCATGCTCCACGTTTTCTGAAGGACAGGATGGGTATTTTATTTATTCTTGAAGGAATCCTAGTCATCACCCTTACTCTCTCTCTCCTCCAACTTCTCAAGGGCACTTCTGGAATTCTACTTGGATAGATTTATTTTGAAAGATATTTTCTCATCTATGGAAGGTTGAAAAATCAAAGCATCTTTGATTTTATTGCTTGGAAAAGATATCTACAAAGAAAAAGAAGCACTTGTTAGAATTGGAAGTTTACTTTTCTAGAAATAGAAGGTCTATGTAAATAATCTTCTCTTCTTCTTCTTTCTATTTTTTTTCCTTTTTTCTTAGGATTCAAGGCATTGTAAAGAGGAAGGAGAAGAGAATATTCTTTTTTCTTATGGAATATTTCTCCTACACTTCCCTCTTCTCTCCTCCCCTCTCTTCCCCCTATAAATACCCCTTGCCCTCTGGGTTGTAAGAAGTTAGTTTTTTAGTTCAGTTTTTAGTTAGTTTCTAGTTCAATTTTAATTCAGTTTTTAGTGTAATTTTTAGTTCATTCACTTAGTAAAATTTCTTTTCTTCTTCTCCTTCTAAGTTGTGATTTTTGGCTTTTCTAAGTTCTAGTTTGCTTTTTGATTTTCATTTAATGGTTGTAATAGGTTTAGTTTATGCTTTAATTTCAATTTAAGTCTTCAATTGGTTATAATTTCTTAATTCTAGTTTAGGTTTTAAGCCTTCTAGTCTAAGTTCTTAAGTTGATGACAAGACTTGAAGATTTAGAAGAGGAGGCCATGGTAAGTTTATGACGTATTCAAGCTTTTCAGTTACATTCATGCAAGCACATCTAGGTTTTATTATCTAAACTCTCAATCTCATTCTCCCTCTCCTCTATCTCTCTCTATCTTCTTCTTCTTCTCCCTCTATTTCTTTTTTTTTTTTTTATATGGTTGTGGTATGTGGATGCACTTTTATTCCCTTATTTTTTTTTATGTGATTATGAAGTGTGGCTGCGTTTTTGTTATTCCTTCTAATTTACGTTAGTTTGATAGGTTAGATGCTCATGTGTTAGGACGCCAACTTAATCCCTTAATTTTGTTAGATGCTTATGAGTTAGGATGCATTAATTTTCATTAGTTTCATTAGTTTAATTTAACACTTTAATTTGGTTCACTTTGCATTACTTTTAAGTTAGTTAAATAGAGTGGCGTATATCTCCTCGTGTTCAACCCGTAGCTACGATTGACCCATACGCTTGCGGTTTTATTTTAACTCAAACAATAACAAAAAGAGAAAAATATGGGAAACAAAGGATGAGGAACGAAACCACCTGGGGTGTGGGTGTACGGCAATAAGTGAAATCACTGGAGATAATAGCACCATGAGAATTTAACTCTGCTACGAGAGATTGCTCTACAAAATAAATCAAAAAACACCAAACAACGTAAAAAAGAAAACAACAAATGCTGTAAATAAAGGAAGCGTGGGCTGCCTCCCAAGTGCGCTAAGTTTTACGCCTTTAGCCAGACGACAGTAAAGCTTAGGGTAGTCCATCAGAAGCATGATCATAATCCACATCCACTAGGTCTAAAGACTCAATTAATTGGCCATCAACAAGGCCATCAACATAGGGTTTCAGTCTTTGATCGTTAACCTTAAAAGTGTTCCCGTTCTGTGGATTTCTTATCTCAATAGCACCATGAGGTGCAACAGATACAACCACAAAAGGCCTATCCCATCGAGATCTCAATTTTCCTGGGAATAAACGTAATTTAGAATTAAAGAGCCAAACATGCTGATTAGGCTCAAAGGACTTCCGAACTATGTGTTTATCATGAAACGCCTTAGTTTGGTCCTTATAGATGCGTGAGCTCTCATAGGCATCATTGTGCAACTCTTCCAACTCAGATAGCTGGAGACGGCGAGTGGAACCAGCCTGAGTCATATCAAGATTAAATGTCTTTATGGCCCAATATGCTCGGTGTTCCAACTCAACCGAAAGATGACAGGCCTTACCGAAAACTAATCGGTATGGAGGCATACCTATAGGAGTTTTATATGCAGTTCGGTAAGCCCACAAAGCATCAGTCAGTCGAGTACACTAGTCCTTACGGTCTGGTCTAACTGTCTTCTTCAATATCCATTTTATCTCTCGGTTCGATACCTCCACCTGACCAGATGTCTGGGGATGATAAGGGGTGGCCACTTTATGGTTAATAGAGTACTTATTCAGTAAAGCCTCTAACCTCCAATGTCTAAAATGATAGCCACCATCATAAATGATGACCCTGGGAAATCCAAAATGGCTAAAGATGTATGATGAGCATATTTATGTGTGAAATCTTAGGGCATAAAGCATACATTTTACCACATTGGACAGAGTTACTGGGTGCTTTCTTGTGCTTTTCAGGGTTTAGGTGAATTATTATGAAAATGGAGGAGATGATGCTAAGGAGATGCTTATAAGCTTCCTAGAGGTGTTAATAGGATGGATGCATAGCCCATCGAGTCAGCTTCGCAACGGTTCAAACGGTACTTGATTCCGAGTTGAAACGAAGAAGTTATGGCCGTTTTCGTAACGACGCGCGAAAATGGTCTGTAGGGGTTTATTTATAATTATTGATAGTCAGACGGGGACAAAGTGAAGCAGAAGTTCGGATTCCAGGGGCCTTAACGCAATTATCAGAAGCTACTTTACTGTATCCGAAAGATTCCATTTGGAAGGCTCTGGACAGTCCAACTTCAACTTGAGATATCTTGAGCTCCCCAACTCCGAATTGGACGAAATTTGGGTCTATTTTGGGTGATTTTTCACAAGGAACACAATGGTGAGGCCTATATAAGCACCCCATGCTCCACGTTTTTTGAAGGACAGAATGGGTATTTTATTTATTCTTGAAGGAATCCTAGTCATCACCCTTACTCTCTCTCTCCTCCAACTTCTCAAGGGCACTTCTAGAATTCTACTTGGGATAGATTTATATTTTTTCATTTATGGAAGGTTGAAAAATCAAAGATGCTTTGATTTTATTGCTTGGAGAAGATATCTACAAAGAAAATGAAGCACTTGTTAGAATTGGAAGTTTACTTTTCTAGAAATAGAAGGTCTATGTAAACAATCTTCTCTTCTTCTTCGTTCTATTTTTTTCTTAGGATTCAAGGCATTGTAAAAGAGGAAAGAGAAGAGAATATTCTCTTTTCTTAGGGAATATTTCTCCTACACTTCCATCTTCTCTCTTCTCCTCTCTTCCACCTATAAATACCCCCTACCTCTCTTGTAAAAATTGCTCATTCACTTAGTGAAATTTCTTCTCTTCTTCTCCTTCTAATTTGTGATTTTTGGCTTTTCTAAGTTCTAGTTTGCTTTTATGATTTTTAGTTAATGGTTATAATAGGTTTAGTTTATGCTTTAATTTCAATTTAAGTCTTCAATTGGGTTGTAATTTCTTAATTCTAGTTTAGGTTTTAAGCCTTCTAGTCTAAATTCTTAAGTTGATGATAAGACTTGAAGATTTAGAAGAGGAGGTCATGGTAAGTTTATGCAAGTATTCAAGCTTTTCAATTACATTCATGCAAGCACATCCAGGTTTTACTATCTAAACTCTCAATCTCATTCTCCATCTCCTCTATCTCTCTATCTTTTTCTTCTTCCCCCTCTATTTCTTTTATTTTAATTTTATATGGTTGTAGTTTATGGATGCATTTTTATTCCCTTATTTCTTTTTATGTGATTAGTATGTGTGGCTGTATTTTTATTCCCTTCATTTCGCTTTAGTTTGATAGGTTAGATGCTCATGTGTTAGGACATCGATTTAATCCCTTAATTTTGTTAGATGTTTATGAGTTAGGATGCATTGATTTTTGTTAGTTTAATTAGTTTAATTTAACACTTTAATTTGGTTCACTTTGCATTACTTTTAAGTTAGTTACATAGAGTGGCGTATATCTCCTCGTGTTCGACCCGTAGCTACGATTGACCCGTATGCTTGCGGTTTTATTTTAACTCAAACAAGTTTTTGGAGTCGTTGCCGGGGAGATTATTGTCCATTTTATTTATCTGATTTTTAAGTAGTTCGAAATGTTTTAGTTTATTATTTTCTCTTCTTTTTTTTGAAAAAAAAACATCAGTTTTTGAAAACCTCTTCTTGTTTCTCTTCTGTTTCAAATAGTGTGCGCCCAATCTAAAGTCCTTCATATGCTTCAACCCTCCATCTTTTGGTGTCCCTCATAGGATTAAGTTACCTATGACGCTACATCTTGACTTGGTTGGGTGGATTGACATGTGACTTATCTTTGGAGGTGACCACTCTTGATAACAGGAAAGCGACATAGTGAGAGTGTTGGAAACATAAACGTATAGTAGACCTCTGTTCTACATCAGAATCCATATTGGAGTCGCATGTAGGTGGCTATAGAAGACTATACGAGTTCCCTTGCTGTCAACCTATATGACATCCTTAGAGCTTTTGAACCATTGTTTCGCTTTTTGAGGGATAGAGATGCACTATCTACCTTGGGCTCCCTTTTGTTTCTATATTTTTTTTTTTTTAAGTGTTTTATTTTTCTTTAATTTTTCTAAAGGAGACCTCATATTTGTTTATGTGGCTAAGGTGTGGACTTATGATTCAAGTAATCGTCTTATTAGAAGACCATCTTTTCTACCACCTTTGACCATGGGTGACCAACAACCCAAGACTCTTAAGGATAGGTTTTACCCTACCAGGGCTACACAGCCCTCATGCATTAGTCTGCCTATTGTTACAGGGAATAACTATGAACTCAAGACCAACTTCATCAGCATGCTACCCCATTTTCATGGGATGGCTAATGAGGATGCATATCTCTTCCTTAGGGAATTTGAGGAGGTCTGTGTTCTAATTAAGGTCCAGAATTTGACTGATGATGTAGTTAGGCTTAGGTTTATAGCCTTTGCCCTGAAAGACCAGGCCAAGAAGTGGCTCTATGGACTGCCAACAAACTCCATTAATACATGAGATGAGTTTACCATTATTTTTTTGAGAAAATTCCTCCCTCTTCATAAGACCAATAAGCTTAAAAGTGACATCCTCCAGTTCAGGCAGAAACCACATGAGTCCTTTTCTAAATTCATGAAAAGATTCAAGGATCTCCTCTTAGAATGCCCTCACCATGGTTTTGACTTGTGGTAGCTATACCAAATTATTTATGAGGGTATTGATTATCAGACCAAACAACTTGTAGAGTCTATGTGTCCAGCAGGCTTTACTTCTTTTTCTGAGGAGAATGATGCATGGACATTCTTAACCAACTTGGCTGATAAGACTAGGGAATGTGAATCTTCCCAAGAGGCTGAAAGGACCACTAAGGGGTATCTCATTGAGGGTATGCCAGCCAAGGAGGCCAAACTTGATAGCCTCATAAAACGGTTGGAGTCTATAGTTCGTAAAGAGTCTATACCAGTTAATTCAATCAACTAGGTCAACCATGTGTCGGTATGCAGTTGGTGCCAAACGCCTGGACACCTTTCTGAGGAATGCCCCAACACCTTGGTGGGCAATTCCACTGAGAATGTAAGTGCTTTCTACCAAAATAACCCATATAGCAATACTTACAATCCAGGATAGAGAAATCACCCCAATTTCTCATGGAATCAAGGGAACCAAGTAGGCCCATCCAACTTTAACCATCAAGGCCAGCTTGGTGCCCAAAGGCCCAACTATGCACCACAAAGCCAAGGAATATTTCCTAACCCCTTTCCCCCTCGTCCTCATCCAGGATCTTCTATTAATTCTGCTAGGCCTCCTCTCCTTGCACCTTATCAGCAACCCCCAGGGTTTATCAATACAGGAGAGGCAACAAGACTGAATGAGATGGACAACAAGATAGCTCTTCTCATGACAAGCCACAATAACATGGAAAAACAACTCACCCACCTTGTCACAACCCTGCATGAGAGGGAAACAGGGAAGTTACCTAGCCAACCTGAGCCAAATCTTAGGCATCAGGTTCATATTCAGCAAGGTATCCAAGCTCCTCCAACCAATGTTGCACAAGGCCAACAGCACCAAGGGCCCTCCAGACAAGTAAATGTTGTTTATGCTTTAAGGAGTAGCCGTGAGTATCAACAGGCTAGTGCACCTTAGTTTTTACCATCTCATACTCCTGTTGACTCTCTCCCCCTTCTAAAGAGGCCATTGAAGTGCCTACTGTTCCAGGTTCGTCTGATGAACCTAAAGATATACCAGATGATTTGGTTGAGAAAACCAAAGAGGATTCTGTTGAGGAAGTTAAAAAGACCAACCCTGAAAGAATTTATACCCCACCTGCCCCTTTCCCAAATAGGTTGGTTAGCAAGAAGTCTCCTTCTGTGAAGAAGATATTGGATGTGTTCAAACAGGTTTAGGTGAATATCCCCTTGTTGGATGCTATTGCCCAGATCCCCGCTTATGCACAAGTCCTCAAAGACTTATGCACCCAAAAGCGGACCATCAATGTGCCCAAAAAGGTATTCTTGGCTGCTAACATTAGTTCTCTAATCTCACAGCCAGTAGTAGCCAAGCATAAGAATCCTGGAAGCCCCACCATCTCTTGCACTATAGGCCATACCACTATTGATCATGCCTTATTGGACCTTGGTGCAAGTGTGAACCTCTTACCCTTTCATGTCTACCAACAACTGGGATTGGGAGAACTAAAACCGATCAAAATTACTCTTTAACTTGCAGATCGGTCGGTTAAAGTTCCTAAGGGAATGATTGAGGATGTCCTGTTGAAGGTTAGGGAATTTATTTTTCCTGTGGATTTTATTGTTTTAGATACCCAACCCACTGCCAACTTCAAGGATCAAATCCCAATCATATTAGGTAGACCATTCCTAGCTACCAGTAATGCTTTAATCAATTGCAGGAATGGTCTCATGAAATTATCTTTTGGCAATACTTCTGTTGACTTCAATGTGTTTAGGTTGGGCAAGTAGCCTGATATGGATGACGAGGTGCATATGCTTCAAGGATTTTTTGATGATATTGATACGTTCTTTGAGATTGATTTTGATTCGGAATTTCAAGAATGTATGCAGGAATTGGAGGGTGTTGATGATACCCCCTTATCTGAGGTCTGGAGCATCCAACCACCTTTGGAGCCCCTTGGACCCCTACCTACTTCCATTCCCAAATTCTCTATTATTGAGCCCCCACATTAGAGTTGAAGGCATTGCCCTCCAACCTCAAGTATACATTCTTAGGATATGATCATGCTCTTCCTGTTATTATTGCTTCTGATTTGACTTCTATTCAGGAAGAAGAGTTGATTAAGCTTCTAAAGGACCATAAGGAAGCCATAGGTTGGACCATGTCTGACATCAAAGGTATTAGCCCCTCCATTGTTCAACATCATATACATCTGATGGAGAGATCCAAACCTTCTAGGGAACCCCAAAGGAGGGCTAATCCTGTGATGAAAGAGGCAATCAAGAAAGAGATCCTAAAATGCTTGGATCATGGCATCATTTATCCTATTTCTGATAGCCAATGGGTGAGTCCTGTGCAAGTTGTGCCTAAAAAAGGAGGAGTCCCTGTAGTTGAGAATGCCAATAATGAGTTGATTCCAACTCATATCCAAATGGGATGGAGAATGTGCATTGACTATAGAAAATTGAATGCTGCAACTTGGAAGGATCACTTCCCCTTGCCTTTTATTGATCAAATGTTAGAGAGACTAGCTGGCCATGAATATTATTTTTTTCTTGATGGTTATGCAGGCTATAACCAAATCCCTATTGCACTAGAGGACCAACACAAAACCACTTTCACATGCCCTTATGGAACCTTTGCTTACCGGCGTATGCCTTTTGGGCTTTGCAATGCCCCTACTACATTCCAAAGGTGCATGATGAGTATCTTTTCTGATATAGTAGAGCACTTCCTAGAGGTGTTTATGGATGATTTCTCTATTCACGACTCTACCTTTTCTCATTGCTTGCATCATCTCTCTTTGGTTCTTAAAAGATGCATAGAAAAAAACTTGATCCTGAATTGGGAGAAGTGTCACTTCATGGTGAAGCAAGGCATAGTTCTTGGTCACATTGTGTCCAAAGAAGGGATAAAGGTTGATAGATCTAAGGTGGACCTTATAGCTAATTTACCACCACCCAAGAGTGTGAAGGACATTAGATCTTTTCTTGGCCATGCAGGTTTTTATAGAAGATTCATCAAGGATTTTAGCCAGATAGCTAGACCTCTCACCTCTCTTTTGGCAAAGGACTGCCCATTTGATTTCTCTTCTGAGTGTCATGATAGTTTTGAGCAATTGAAAAGAGCGTTGACTTCAGCCCCCATTATTCAAGCTCCAATTGGGACAGTTTCATTTGAGCTTATGTGTGATGCCTCTGATTTTGCTATAGGGGCTGTTCTTGGGCAAAGAATCAACAAATTGCCCCATGTAATTTATTATGCAAGTAGGACTCTTAATGATGCACAGCTTAATTATACCACCACTGAAAAAAAAAATTTAGCTGTTGTGTTTGCTTTAGAGAAGTTTAGGCCCTACTTGGTTGGATCACATGTGATTGTTTATACTGACCATGCAGCTATCAAATATCTTGTGCAGAAGAAAGATGCCAAGGCTCGCCTCATTAGGTGGGTCCTTTTGTTGCAAGAATTTGATCTTGAAATTAGGGATAAGAAAGGGTGTGAAAATTTGGTTGCAGACCATCTATCCCGGCTGCCTAATTCTTTGACTGTCGACTTTCCAGTCAATGAGAACTTTCCTGATGAGTATCTGATGGCAGTGTCTAGTGAACCTTGGTTTGCTGACATTGTTAATTATCTGGTTACGGGTGTGACACCTGCACATTGGTCCACCCAAGATAAGAATCGTTTCTTTTCACAGATTAAATATTTCTTTTGGGATGATCCTTATCTTTTTAAGACTTGTCCGGATTAGATAATTCGGAGATGTGTCCCTAATCATGAGCAACAATCTGTCTTATCTTTTTGCCATGATCAGGCTTGTGGAGGCCATTTTGGGCCTAATAAGACTACGGCCAAGGTTTTACAGTGTGGATTTTATTGACCTAGTCTGTTTAAAGACGCTTTTACTTATTGTAAGGCATGTTCTTCATGCCAATCCTTAGGGCGTCTTACTAAGAGAAATATGATGCCCCTCAACCCAATTATGGTGGTTGAGGTATTTGATGTATGGGGTATTGATTTTATGGGGCCTTTCCCTAACTCTTTTGGTAACATGTACATATTACTTGCTGTGGACTATGTGTCCAAATGGATTGAGGCAGTTGCTTGTAAGACCAATGACCACAAGGTGGTTGTGAAATTTCTGAAGGAGAACATCTTCTCCCGTTTTGGTACTCCCCGGGCTATCATTAATGATCGGGGCAAGCATTTTTGTAATCGGCCTTTTGAGGCCCTCATGAGAAAGTATGGTGTCGTCCATAAATTGGCCACACCCTACCATCCCCAGACCAGTGGCCAGGTTGAGGTTTCAAATAGGCAGATCAAGCAAATTCTTGAGAAAACCATTAACCCAAACCACAAGGATTGGTCTAACCGATTGGTAGATGCGTTGTGGGCCCATAGGACAGCCTTCAAGACCAATCTTGGTCAATCTCCGTACCATCTGGTGTATGAAAAAGCATGTCACTTACCTATAGAGATTGAGCACAAGGCCTTTTGGGCTATCAAGAAGCTTAACTTTGACCTACCCACTGCAGGTGCCCATAGGAAACTCCAACTATCTGAGTTGGAAGAGCTTAGGAATGAGGCATATGAGAATGCCCGGATTTACAAGGAAAAAACTAAGGCTTTCCATGATAGGCACATTTTGAGAAAATCTTTTGAGGTAGGCCAGAAAATTTTGTTGTACAATTCTCATTTGCATATCTTTCCAGGTAAGCTGCGTTCTAGATGGGATGGCCCCTATATTATTCAAAAAGCTTATCCTCATGGGGCTGTTGAAGTCCTCAATCCAAGTACAGGAGCTACTTTCAAGGTCAATGGTCAAAGATTGAAGCCGTACATAGAGATGCCTACTCCAGTTGAAGAAGAGGTCATGGATCTCCATGAGCCTCTTTACCTTAACCCCTGATATCCTGGTATATATCCCTTCCCTTGTCCTTATTCTTTCTTTTCTGCATGCATTGAGGCCACTGCATGAATTAAGTGTGGGGGGGTGTATTGGACTTTAATTGTGAATTTTGTGAATTTTGATTGTGGCGATAGTTTTTGGTTATGTCCATAAGTCTCTTCGATTTGCAAAGCGAGAGTGAGAGGGAATTAGGTGCCCTAGCATGCGAAATAATAAAAAAATCCCTTTTCAAGGATGGTAGTTGGTTTGTATCCGGTGATGGGGATTGAGTTTGAAAATATGAGTGCTACTTCATGTGATGGTTATTTTCCTCTATATGTTTATGGACCCCTTTGATCTTTTGGCTAGTAGTTGAGACCAATTTGTTTGTGACAAGGCATGAAAGTGAAAGTGAATGAAAAAAAAAGAAGAAACAGAGAAACAGAAAGAAAAGTGGAATTACTTAGGACTAGACAGGGCACTGTGTCTCATGAAACAGGGTGACTTGATCGAAATTCCTTGGAAGGAAACTCAAAAAAAAAAAAAAAAAAAAAAAAAACTCTTGCATCAATGTCTCAATGTCTTATGGATACATGCAAAAAGTAAAGCTACCAAGTATTTGGGTGTCTGGTGTATGCTCCACCATGTCATTTAGAGAACAGTAGTAGAGTAGAAAAAGAGTTTGTTGTTGAGAAAAAACAAAAAGAGCTTTTGCCTTAATGCCTGGAAAAGAAAGTATGGTAAAAAATACTCAATGCCTAAGTCTTTAGTTCCATCAGTACTATGAGTGGTTTACTTGAAGGTGAGTAGTGTTCAGAAAATATGAGGAGATCCCATGACCTTGATGCATGCTTGTTACTTGAATTGATGTGGGATGATAAAATTCAAGTGTGGGGGAACCTTTGGCTCCTTAATCTTTAGTTGAGTATTTCTTTGAGATTGTGTACCCTATCTTACTTATGCCATGAGAAAAATTTACATTATTCTTTTTTATTTATTGAATTTTGGGTGTATATTCACTGCAAACACCCACGAGACACAACTCGTCCACTAGGGGTAACCTAGGGGTTGAAAGGCTTGTTGCACATGCTAAGTGCAACCGTGATTCCTACGAAAGTGAGTTAGGATTTTTTTTTTTTTTTGCATTCTAAGTTAATTTATCTTTTGCTTTACTTGAGGACAAGTAACGTTCAAGTGTGGGAGAATCTGATGAGCACATTTATGTGTGAAATCTTAGGGCATAAAGCATATATTTTACCACATTGGACAGAGTTATTGAGTGCTTTCTTGTGCTTTTCAGGGTTTAGGTGAATTATTGTAAAAATGGAGGAGATGATGCTAAGGAGATGTTTATAAGCTTTCTAGAGGTGTTAATAGTATGGATGCATAGCCCATCGAGTCAGCTTTGCAACGGTTCAAACGGCACTTGATTCCGAGTTGAACGAAGAAGTTATGGCCGTTTTCGTAACGACGCGCGAAAATGGTCTGTAGGGGTTTATTTATAATTATTGACAGTCGGACGGGGACAAAGTGAAGCGGAAGCTCGGATTCCAGGAGCCTTAACGCAATTATCAAAAGTTACTTTACTGTACCCGAAAGATTCCATTTGGAAGGCTCTGGACAGTCCAACTTCAACTTGAGATATCTTGAGCTCCCCAACTCCGAATTGGACGAAATTTGGATCTATTTTGGGTGATTTTTCGCAAGGAACACAATGGTGAGGCCTATATAAACACCCCATGCTCCACGTTTTTTGAAGGACAGAATGGGTATTTTATTTATTCTTGAAGGAATCCTAGTCAGCACCCTTACTCTCTCTCTCCTCCAACTTCTCAAGGGCACTTCTGAAATTCTATTTGGGATAGATTTATATTTTCTCATCTATGGAAGGTTGAAAAATCAAAGATGCTTTGATTTTATTGCTTGGAGAAGATATCTACAAAGAAAATGAAGCACTTGTTAGAATTGGAAGTTTACTTTTCTAGAAATAGAAGGTCTATGTAAACAATCTTCTCTTCTTCTTCTTTCTATTTTTTTTCTTAGGATTCAAGGCATTCTAAAAGAGGAAAGAGAAGAGAATATTCTCTTTTCTTAGGGAATATTTTTCCTACACTTCCATCTTCTCTCTTCTCCTCTCTTCCACCTATAAATACCCCCTACCTCTCTTGTAAAAATTGCTCATTCACTTATTGAAATTTCTTCTCTTCTTCTCCTTCTAATTTGTGATTTTTGGCTTTTCTAAGTTCTAGTTTGCTTTTATGATTTTTAGTTAATGGTTATAATAGGTTTAGTTTATGCTTTAATTTCAATTTAAGTCTTCAATTGGGTTGTAATTTCTTAATTCTAGTTTAGGTTTTAAGCCTTCTAGTCTAAGTTCTTAAGTTGATGATAAGACTTGAAGATTTAGAAGAGGAGGCCATGGTAAGTTTATGCAAGTATTCAAGCTTTTCAATTACATTCATGCAAGCACATCCAGGTTTTACTATCTAAACTCTCAATCTCATTCTCCATCTCCTCTATCTCTCTCTATCTTTTTCTTCTTCCCCCTCTATTTCTTTTATTTTAATTTTATATGGTTGTGGTTTATGGATGCATTTTTATTCCCTTATTTCTTTTTATGTGATTAGTATGTGTGGCTGCATTTTTATTCCCTTCAATTCGCTTTAGTTTGATAGGTTAGATGCTCATGTGTTAGGACGTCGATTTAATCCCATAATTTTGTTAGATGTTTATGAGTTAGGATGCATTGATTTTCGTTAGTTTAATTAGTTTAATTTAACACTTTAATTTGGTTCACTTTTCATTACTTTTAAGTTAGTTACATAGAGTGGCGTATATCTCCTCGTGTTCGACCCGTAGCTACGATTGACCCGTATGCTTGCGGTTTTATTTTCAATCAAACAATGTACTCCTGAATAAAAGACATAACCACCTTGTGGTTATTGATCTTCATAGCTTTGGCTTCTACCCATTTTGAAACATAATCAACTGCCACAAGAATATACTCATTACCGAATGAGGCAGGAAATGGGCCCATAAAATCTATACCCCAAACATCAAAAATCTAAACCACTATGATAGGGCTCAGGGGCATCTTATCATGTCAGGACAGATTACCAACTTGTTGGCATCTCACACACACCTTGCAGAAGGTGTATGCATCCCGAAATAACGTGGGCCAATAGAAACCAAACTGTAGTACCTTGGCAACAGTTTTCTTGCCACTATAGTGTCCCCCACAAGCGAGAGTATGGCAAAATGATAATATGCTCTGAAACTCATTCTCAGGGATACAACGACGAACGACCGGGTCCGAACAATATCGAAACAGCTCTGGATCCTCCCAGTAGTAGTATCGCACAGTAAAGAGGAACTTATCTCGAGGTGCTTTATCCCAATCAGGAGGTAATTGTCCAATAGCGAGATAGTTCACTATAATTACGTACCACAGAGTCGATTTCGACAAAATGGAAACAACTACTCATCGGGGAAAGTTTCTCAAATGAACTCTGGTGTGGGGGAGTAATTCAGAAGAATCCAGGATAACTGGTCTGCTACAACGTTTTCTGACCCCTTCTTATCCCTGATCTCCACGTCAAACTCCTAAAGGAGAAGAATCCACCAGATCAACCTTCGCTTGGTGTCATGCTTTGAAAGAAGGTGCCTAAGGGCTGCATGATCCGAGAAGACTATCACCTTCGAGCCCAAAAGATAGGAGCAAAATTTATCCAGGGCAAAGACCACCGCTAAGAGCTCCTTCTCAGTAGTGGTGTAGTTCAGCTGAGCATCAGGCAGGGATCTACTAGCGTAGTAAATAACAGATGGCTTCCCATCCACCCTTTGACCAAGTACAACACCCATGGCATAGTTAGAGGTGTCACACATGATCTCAAATAGTAGAGACCAGTCTGGTGACTAGATAGTACGTGCTTCAGACACTGCAATCCAAAAGGTATGGCAAGCAGTTAGACACTTTTCATCAAAGATAAATGGGGCATCCTTGGCGAGGAGATTGCACAAGGGCCTAGAGATGAGACTAAAGTCCTTGATGAATGCCTGTAAAACCTGGTATGGCCCAAAAAGGAACGAACCTGCTTAACAGTCGTGGGAGGGGGTAGTTTGGCAATCAGATCCACTTTGGCCTTGTCTACCTCAATGCCTTGAGAAGACACTACGTGACCAAGTACATTACTCTTACGAACCATAAAGTGGCTCTTCTCCCAACTCAGAATAAGGTTATTCTCCACACACTGCTGAAGAACAAGAGATAGACGGTGGAGACACTCATCAAAAGATGACCCAAAGATGGAGAAGTCATCCATGAAAACCTCAAGTGAATGGCCGACCATGTCAGAAAATATGGCCACCATGCACCTTTGAAAGGTGGTTGGAGCATTACACAACCCGAACGGCATCCTCCTAAAGGCAAATGTACCGAATGGGCAAGTGAAAGTGGTTTTCTCTTGGTCACCGGGAAAGATGGGGACTTGGTTATATCCCAAATAACCGTCAAGAAAATAGTAGTAGCTCTAACCAGCCAATTTTTCCAAAATCTAATCAATAAACGGCAGAGGGAAGTGGTCCTTATGCATAACCTTGTTCAACTTTCTGTAGTCGATACAAACACGCCAACCCGTAGTGGTACGAGTTGGGACAAGGTCACCTTAGTTGTTAGGGACGATCATGATTCCAGATTTCTTGGGGATAACTTGAGTTGGACTGACCCACTGACTATCCGAAATAGGGTATATAATACCCGCGTCAAACCACTTTACTACTTCGTTCTTCACTACTTCCCTCATATTAGGGTTAAGGCGCCTTTGTGGATCTTGAACGGATTTAGCTCCGTCTTCACAATAGATACGATGCATACAAACAGAAGGGTTAATACCCTTCAGATCAGCTAAAGACCAGCCAATTACGGCCTTGTGAGCTGATAAAACCTCCAGCAGGAGGGACTCCTGCCTTTTAGTAAGATCAGAGGATATGATAACTAGGAGAGTCTCTTCCTTGCCCAAGAATGCATATTTTAAGGTATGGGGAAGAGGCTTGAGTTCCAATTTTGGAGGGGACTCCAGAGAAGAGGGCTTAGGGGATGTAGCCAAGGGTGGCAAAGGCTTATATCTATAGGTCCAGGGAGGATGCCCTAAAGAGGGTTTAGGATCTAACATGGTGTTCACCTCTTCAGTATAGGCCTCTTCATCAAAGTCTTCTACTCCAAAGGACATCACAAGATGCTACAGAGGATCATTAGCAAGGATCTGGGCAGTGTACTGAGATACAGCTTCATCAATCATATCCAGAGCAAAGCACTCATCTTCTCTGTAGGATCCTAGGGATGCATTGAAGATATTTAGTAGAACCTTCTTGTTCCCAAATGATATGTCCATGGCACTTGACCTGCAGTTAATGCAAGCATTGGCAGTCGCCAAGAATGGATGCCCTAGTATGATAAGGGGAAGCTTGGCTGAGGTAAATTCTATATCAAGGACTAGGAAGTCCACTAGAAAGTATAAATCATGTACCTACACAAGAACATCCTCTAGAAGTCCACGAGGTCTTTTCACAGAATGATCACCTAACTAAATTATGACTTCAGTGGACTTCAACTCTCCTAATCCAAACCTCTCAAAACCTGAACCAGGTAAGATATTCACACTAGCCCCCAAATCCAGCAATGCTTTGTCAATGGAGAGGTCTCTAATGACACAAGAGATGAATGGTGCACCAGGATCCTTCAGCTTGGGGGGGTAGGTCAGTGATAACTGCACTTACCTATTGTGTGAGATGTATGGTTTTGGGAGTTTGGTTCCTCAGCTTATGCTTCTGAGTGCATAGGTCTTTCAAAACTTAGCGTAAGCTGGAACTTGCTTGATTGCATCCAATAATGGAAGGTTGATGTGGACTTGTTGAAACAAATCCAACATCTCCTTATCTTCTCTCCTTGCCCCCAAATGGGGGAGAGGATGAAGTTTTGAGAGCATCAGGGAAAGGGACTCAGGGTGTATACTTTTCCGGTTGAGGTCCCTCCCCAACTGGTCGCTCATTCTCCTTCTCAGTATTTTCCTGGGAATGGACCAAAGAAGTTGTAATGATTCTATTCCCATCAATGAGAGGCCTCAGTGCCTCTGATTCAACTTCTGCTTTGGCTGGGGTTGACTTTGCTGGTGTGGTCTATTGAGGGGTATTAGAGGGGAAGTCCTCGTTGGTAGGTGGTGTGTCATGTATTGTCACCCTCTTACCATTCCTCAACACTCTAACCAACTGGACTTATTCCTTACCCCTCCCTATTTGAGCATTATTGGGGTTCCCAATAGGTTGGCTTAGTAGTTGGCCATTCTCTCTCTTATTGAAGGCTTCAGCAAGTTGACCAATCTAGGTCTTTAGCTTACTGATAGATTGAGTATGGGAATGCGATAATTGGTCATTGATTCCCACTTTCTGGTCAATACCTTTCAGCACCTTTATTACCTCACTCTCAAAAGATGGGGTATGTTGAGGTTGAGAGTAAGGTTGTTGTTGTCCACCCTATAGGCATTAGGTTGGGCATTGAACGGTGGCCTAAAGGGTGGATTAGGAGGGTTTTTCCATGAGAAATTGGGGTGGTTTCACCATCCCGGGTTATAGGTGTTGGAAAATGGGTCGTTACCCGGCTTGGCAAAACCCTAAGCGGCTTATACCTTTTCCTGGATAAATTCAGGATATTGTGCTGCTAAATAACAATCGGTCACATAGTGATTCGGGTTACCACAGAGGGCACAAGCTTCAACTTGCTCAGGTGGAGAAAATCCCCTTGAGATTGATGGGGGTTGGGCAAGTCCTCCTAACAGAAGGTAGTCCATTTTTTTTTACAGCAAGTCAACATGTGCCTTTATGTCAGCACTCTGGTTGATCTTATAGAGTCCACCTTTTTTTGGTTGCCCAAGCGTGGGGACTTCAGTCCTTGAGGCTGAAGCTCTATGTTGGGAGTTTTCACTCAGGGTCTCAAAAAGATCCCATGCTTCATTCTCGCTCTTGTGCATAAATGTTCCTCCACAAGAGGCATCCACCATCTGACGATACTGGTCACCAAGACCGTCATAGAAGCACTGTACCAATTGCCATTTTGGTACAGCATGGTGGGAGCATTTCCGAAGTAGTTCCTTCAGTCTTTCCCAATACTCATGAAATTCTTCACCACTATTTTGGGAGAAGATGGTGACGGCCCTTCTAATGGTATTGGTCCGGCCTATTGGGAAAAACTTCTTCAGAAACTGATGTTGCATTTCCGCCCATGTGGTTACTTGTGCAAAATCCAAGGAATGCAGCCAATGCTTGGCTTTATCCTTGAGGGAAAATGGAAATAGCAACAGTTTTAGGGCGTCCTCTGAGAGGTTTTGGATTTTTACTGTAGAGCAAATCTCCAAAAACTCATCCAGGTGCTTATAGGGCTCTTCATTATGATGTCCATAGAACGATGGCAGCATCTGGATAATGCTTGATTGGATTTCATAATAAGCGGCCGCAATTGTAGGTAGCCTAATGCCGATTTGGGGTTGGTATGCAGTTGGAGTAAAATGATCACTCAATAGCTTGGCCTGTGGGTTTGCCTCGTCACCCATCCTGATACGGTGTCTAATCCGCCTACAGGTACCTTCAATTTTGGGGTCAAAATCCAATAAGTCAGGTCGGGTCGAGTGCGTACCAAGCATACAACAACCAAACTAAACCAGGCTAGGACCGAGCATACAAGTGTATCAACCTAGCTATCGGGGTCCAGGCATAGTAAGTGTAGGGTCGAATGTCCTAATGTGGGACCTATCAAAATAGGGCAACTAAGCTCGTGGGACAGCACATAATAGGGTAACCTAGACTAAAAGAAAAAAAGAAAATTACAAAAGTGGTAAAGAAAAATTATAGAATAAAATTAAAATGAAAATTGCAACTTACATTAAAAACTGAAATTAACACTATCAAAAAAATGAAAGTGAAAACTACCTTGAATAAGATGAAATCCTAACCTAGCGCAGATCCAAGCGTACCAAGGTCAACCCTAAAGTAGAATGGGACCGAATCATATAAGTGTAACTAGGCCAGTGTGGGACCGAATCATACAAGGGTAAATTAACTACTAAAGGAAAGAAATGAAATAAGGTAGGGCAAAGTTTAGAGAATATCACAAAAAGGCGCTTCAAACTACAACGGTGTCTGTTTGATAGACCCAAGCTCAATGAGCCATTTCCCCCTGAAAATCCTCCAACTTTGAGGTACCTAAAAAGAAAATGTTAATTTCACACGACAATTAAAAAGATAAGAATAAAAATAAAAATGAGCTATGTAAAAATAAAAATGAAAGATGAAAGAATTCTAGTCTAACTTAAGATACGATCTAACTCCAGCAACCGTGCTCCAATTCCCCGACAGTGGCGCCAAAATTTGATCGTGTTGTTCTACGGATAAAAAATAAACCTAACTAAACACTACGATAGTGGCAACCAAGGATATCGAACACTCAGGGAACTAGAGGCTAAATTGCAAAGAGTTAAATGAAGATTAAGATTAAACTAAAATCACTTAAATTAAATAAACTAAAGCAAACAATATTAACTAATTAGAACGAATCTAAGATGATGAGAAGGGACTGTTTTCAGGTTGAATCAACTCTAACTCAGGTTAATTATTCACTCTCTCTCATATTCGGCTCATGGCGACTACAAACCCCATGAAAGCCACAGAATAAAGGGCTCCTCCTAGGTATATGGTATCTTGGCGAAATTATCGTCCGAACGCTACAATGAATCGAAAGTTCAAGGAACTCGGGTACATCCAATCCACTCAGGTAGACCATATCATTGGTACAACCACATAATTCAATTAAAAACCATTGCTTGGTAGATTACTTTGAATCATATAATCAAACTAACCTAACTAGATGTTATCGAGACTGCACAAAAATTAATGGAATGCCTAAGTCTAAATCCAAGTAATCAACATGAAAGAAAGAGAACATTTAAACCCTTTATTAGAGAATCATCTCCCCAAAACAGTATGAAAGATTAGTTACCCATAGAGAATAAAATAACCAAAGCAAAGTTAACCTTTTGGGATTGGTGTGTGCTTTATGTGATTACACTTTCATCAAAAAAATAGGTTAGGGATATAAGCCATGAGAATAAAAGAAAGATGAAAATGAAAATGAATGGCAGCGGTGCAGATGAATCTCGAACGGATGATGAAAGTGGTGACTGGCAATGGTGATGCTCTTCCTCTCCTTCTTCTTCTTCACATCTTCTTCTCCCCAAATCGTGAACCAAAAAGCCCCACAGCCAAGAACGATCCCTTTTTTCTGTAAATCCCGTCCCCTTATAGCTTGTTGTATCCCTTTTGAATATCCCTCTTTCCTCCTATCCGTTTGACCTTTCCACATAATGAATGAGAGATATGTTTTCCAATCGTGGAGAAGAAAGACCGATTCTGTGGAGAGATATGGAAGGGAGAAATTAGCAATGAAATCAAGGGGAAGGGGAGAGGAATATATGCGAGAGAGAAATATGTGGGACCGAGAGGGATTAGAAGAGATAGGTTATTAGGTGTGAGAGGAGGGTTCACGTGAGAGAAGAGACAAATTAGATTATCCTTTTTTTTTTATTTCTTCTTTCTTTACACTTTTCAACTTTGCCATATTCGGATTTTCAACTATATCTATTGGTCCCAGCCTCGGATGGAATCCACCCAAGAATAAAAGTTACTCTAATTAAAATTACGGACGTAATGAGCCCAATATTCACTATGTTTCGAAAAAGTCTTGATTTAACAAAATTACCATTATGCCCCTTCAAGGAAACTTCTCTGCACCCGGATGAACCCGATTGACGCCTAAAGCGGTCCACTTAGCTCCAATAATTCGGGTTCCACCGATTAGCTGCAATCACATCAAATATAGTAAAGTGTAATCAATTACTCAAGAATGTGAAATTAAAATGGCAAATTAATTACATTATTTCATGCACAATTACGACCCGATCACGTACCGATGAAGGTGACCCCTTTGGATCACTTCCTCTATTTCCCTTTTCAGTTGTCGGTAGTTTTCAGTGTCATGCCCGATGTCTTTATGTAATTTGCAATACTTTTCTGGTTCCTGTCTTCCGATTTTGAGAACATCGGCCTCGTCCATTGGAGAGGACCTCAATCATGGACCTCCATGAGAATGTTTGTCTTGGAGGTTGTTAGTGGGGTGTAGTCAGGGCTTCGGTCTCGCTCTTGGTGCCGATCTAACCTCTGCTTCTTTTCCCCGTCCTTTTTTTCTTCTTTGTCACCCGATCTCTTTTTCTCCAACCCCTTACCATCAGCGGCTACCTTTCGAGCCTTCAAGACTTCTATCATGTTGGTGTATTGGTAGCACCGGTCTAGTAGTTCTGATATATTGTTGGCTAGCTCCAGGACTAGAGATCAGACCAACTCATTGTTGGTAAGGCCATTGTACAAGGCATTGAAGGCCATTCTGTCGTCCAGAATATAGTCCAGGATCGATTCATTTGCTCTTTTCTTCACGGCTAGCAGGTTCCCATTGTCTCCTTCTATTTTACACTATTTTGGAACTGAGTCATGAATGCACATTCGAGTTCCGCAAAGCTTCCTATGGAGTTCGGCTTCAACTTTGAACACCACAGGGCGGCCGCCCCATTCAGTGATCTGGGGAAGGCTCGGCATGAGATAATCTTTGATCTCCCGTAGACGGTCGTCATTGCGTTGAAATAGTTTATGTGATCGTTAGGGTTAGACTTGCCATCGTACGCTTTGAAACTCGGCGGCTTGAATGTCTGCTGAAGATTCGAACTCATTATTTCGACAGTGAATGGATGCTGCCCAGGTAGCGAGTAGGCTTTGGGGGTAGACCCCTTCTCCTGGGGGATTTTTATCTGCTGCTGTACTGACCCGGTCCATTTTGCTGCTGTACATACTTAGATGCTTGACACGTGTTTCTGATTAATCCAACGGTCATAAAAACAAATAAAATTTTCTTTTTCCTTTCGTCATTTTGCATTTTAATTTTCAAATTTTTTATTTTTGGTTTTCACTTTTTTAATTTTACCTTTCTCTCTCTTCTCTCTCACCTTTCACGAGAGGATTTTTATCGTCTCCGGTTCTGACACCATGCTGTTGGTCTGCAATCTCCGAGGAAGGCGCTGCAACCTCCGGCAAGGCGTTCCTCTCTCCCAACAACCTCGCGAAGGCAAAGGCAAGTCACTGTGGGCACTACTGCAACCTACCTCTGCAACCTCTGGCGAAGGTGTTCCTCTCTCCCAGCAACCTTGCGAAGGCAAAGGTGAGTCACTTTGGACACCGCTTCAACCTACCGCCATCAGGGCTCTTCGTAGGAGAAATACTCTCTCCCCTCAACTCTGCAACCTCCAGTCGGCGAAGGCGGTTCCCACTCTCAGGTTCGATTCTTTCTCTCACTCCTCTCTCTAAAGCCCAAATTTGGGGGTCATTAATCCTAACCAAGATTGTCTATGCCGATTTCTTTGCATTCGACTATCCCCATTGCATTTGCATCTTCTTAATTTTCTCTGTTCACCCTCAAAATCTCAACTCTATAACTTCAAGTGTGTGAGCAATGCACGACAATTGATGAAGTAGGAACTAGCTAGAGAAAGAGCTGATACTGGCTGTTATGTGCCTAATGGGGCCCACTATAGTGTATGGGCACTAGATTGGGCCAGCCTAGTATGGGATAGGTTAAAGGGCTTGATTTAACACGTTCTATCAGCTTCAAAGCTTTTGGCGTATTGGTCAAGTACCTAACATTTGGTATCAAAGCTGGGCACCAGGTCAAGGGTTCGAGTCACGGAAAGGGCTACCTAGGAGAAGGGCTACCTGGAGTAGAGTGAAAGCCGTCAAGAAAAGGCTACCTGCCGCTAGGCAAAATCCTTGGAGCAGAGTGAAGCCGCTTGGAAATGGCTACCTACCGCCAGAGTGAAAGCTACCTAGAGTGAGAGCCACCGAGGACGACGGCTGCGCAAGCGTGGTGGTCTGTTATGTGCCTAATGGGGCCCACTATAGTGTATGGGCACTAGATTGGGCCAGCCTAGTATGGGATAGGTTAAAGGGCTTGATTTAACACGTTCTATCAGCGTCGGAGCTTTTGGCGTATTGGTCAAGTACCTAACATTTGGTATCAAAGCTGGACACCAGGTCAAGGGTTCGAGTCACGGAAAGAACTACCTAGGAGAAGGGCTACCTGGAGTAGAGTGAAAGCCGTCAAAAAAGGGCTACCTGCCGCCAAGCAAAAAACCTTAGAGCAGAGTGAAGCCGCTTGAAAAGGGCTACCTACCGCCAGAGTGAAAGCTACCTAGAGTGAGAGCCGCCGAGGACGACGGTTGCGGAAGCGTGGTGGTCTGTTATGTGCCTAATGGGGCCCACTATAGTGTATGGGCACTAGATTGGGCCAACCTAGTATGGGATAGGTTAAAGGGCTTGATTTAACGCGTTCCATCAGTTTCGGAGCTTTTGGCGTATTGATCAAGTACCTAACACTGGCCTTGAATATTGAGTGATGTAGGGAGGGTTTTGGTAGGTAATAGAATTGTTTCATTAGTTCATTAATATTTAGAGTTACCCACCGGTTTTTCCATTTGAAGGGAAAACTCATTTCTGGCAATGCTTCACCACTTTTCTTTGTGGTAACATCTTTGCTCTTGCCCTTTCTATTGCTTTTGACTATTCTCATAATTTCTGCTTCAGCCATGTAACCTTTATCAAGGAATAGTATAAAGATAGACATTATTATTTTATCAAGAATTGAGTAATATTAATTGAACTAGCCACCTGCTAATTATGACTGTTCTCTTCATTGTCTTAAATCTTCTCTCATTTGTGAAAGAGAATTTTTTTGCTAATTGTTTTATCTTGGGCACTCACTGATTAACAGAACCCCAAATTCTTTAGTTTTTCATAAAAATTAAAAAGAGAAAAGAATGGTAGTCCTTTCTTTTCTATTAGAACAAAGCAATCTCCTTAGTATCAATAACATCTATTCATCTAATGGATGGACTATCAATGCATATGTAGTACAGCAGAAAGAATGATTGAAGCAGAAAACAACATAATTATTAGGAGAATGGTTAATGTAGCTGAGCCGGGGGGGGGGGGAGAGATTTAGTTGCTTATGCTTTGTTTGGACTTTGGAGTGAGAGAGTTCAAACTCTCACCCATTTACATTATAACTGGCTATAATTTGAGATTAGATTTTCTGTTATGTCAAATTAGAGTCTCCTAACCATAACTAATTCCTGAAACAGGCTGGAAGGGATATGGAAGCTGTTCCTTGAGGGAGGAGGACCAGTCATGGTGTTGGATCCTCTTGGTGGGAAGATGAGTGAGAAGGTGCAGTCATGGTTTTTTTCTGCTATGGTTATAATCAGCAACTAAATAAAGCAGTCATTTAGAGCCCATTTGGTAACACTTCTGTTTCAGAACAGGTGTTTTTTACCTTTATCATTTTTTTCTATTTCTGTGTTGGAAACATGTTTCTGGGCTCTAAAATGGTGTTTAGTAAACTTGTTCCAGAAACGTTTAAAGAACAGAAAAACAACACAAATCCGTTTGGTAAAATCTGTTCTGAAACACATTTTACCAAATTAATGAATTATTGCAGAAATGTCATTACTTAACTAAACTTTACTTAAAATTAAAATGAAAACATCCACCATAATGACAATATCCGAAGGTACATTACACACAAAAATTTAAAACCTAAAAAGAAAAAAAAAAAAACATCATTTTTAAAACTACAATATTCCAAATCCTTAAATAGTATTTTCAATTTATTACAAAATCACATGAATTGCATCAATCTTCTTTCTCGTTTAACTCCAACTTCTTCATTGCACTGAGAACATCAAGCTCTTCGTATTTTGAAATGAAAACAAACTATATAATATTAAAGATAAATGCAGCATATTGAATTGATAAAATAAACTCCCAAGTTAATATTGAAATGAAAAATAAACTCCCATGACTAAGACAAAATAAAAAATAAAAAAAGTTATCACAGTCATAGAAAGTATTGTTAAACTCCCTATTACATAACGCAATCATCTATCTACTAACTGTGACATTCCAACTTCCGTTGCCAGTACATTAGCAATTCGAATACTAGTTTCATTAATCTCTCTAGTCCGGTTACGCTGACTTGTCTGTGATACTGGAGGGACATAGTCTTGATGAGGGGGGTTAAGTTCATCAGGATCTACCTCTGCTAGGTCATTGCTTAGTCTCATAAATTCTTCATCTTTAAAATGTTCATCTCTGATGAAGTTATGCAGTCCACAACATGCTAGCATATTGTAAACTTGATCTTGCAAAGAGTAACCATTCATTTGTCTTAACAACTTGAATTTGTTTTTCAACACTTCAAATGTACGTTCAATAGCATTCCTAAGAGATGAATGCCTATAATTGAATAATTTCTTTGCTGTTGTTGGTCTTCTCCTATTCCCTCTGTAGTCTGGTAGATGGTATCTCTCACCTCTAAATGGTGTTAGATATCCGGTTTGATTTGCATACCCGGAATCGACAACATAATACTCTCCTACAAGTAGAAGTATTTACATTATTACACAATGTACACAAATGTATTGTGTATGACTGAAATGGTTCTTAAAAAATACCTAAAGTTGGATGAGAAAAATTCAAATTCGGATTGCTCGTTGCTGCTTCAAAGACTCCGCAATCATTCGCATTTCCTTCCCATCATGTATACACAAATGTGATCGCATGTCAAAAGAACATATACACATCATATTTTGTATAGTGATCCCCTTTTGATTTCTATATCGGATTTGATCTCTTCGTGGGACTATCGCATGAATGTGAGTACCATCTATGGCACCAATGCAATCCTAAGACAGAAGCAAAATGAAAAAGTGAAAAAAAAAATTACATATCAATATAAGAGGAAATGTCTGGGATTTGAGCATATATATAATATCCAAGTTTACCTTAAAGTATGGATAGTATTTGGGATTCTATTCAATCTCTTTGGATACTCGATTGAAATTTGGTAGTTTGATCTTTTCCTTAGCCAACCTCCGCATTGCAACCAATACATTTTGAAAAATGCGGCTAATTGTTTCTCCCGAGTGTTGGAACTTATTCTGTACATCCCTATTGCTTGCATCTTTACCAACTATCCAAAGGAACATTGTAATTTGTTCATCAACACGTATATAATGTGTGTCCACCAACCAACCCCTATGAGTCACCCATGAACATAGGTTTTCAAAAACATGCTTCTCCATCCTAAATTCTTCATAACATATAATTGGGTGCCCATTCAACATCTCATTGACCAACACAGAACTTTGGTATATACTAGTTCTACAAGGTTCCCTATCACGAAGCAACATACTCAATAACGAAATTGCGTGAAAAAGTACAACATCTTCATCACTGGATGAATCATCTAAATTATTTGAAGATATTGACATAACTGCAACAAAAATAAATAACTATAAAATTGAGAGACATTAAAACATAATAGTCAGTGCCATACCACAAACAAGGTAAATATAGTACAACTTAAACAATCTCAACAATCAAACATAAATCCAAGTACGAAATAAAACAATTAAAAAAACAAACACACTTGTTCAAATAGTATCAAATAAAACATCTTCTGCAAAGCTAAGGACACTACTTTAAACCATCAAGTATCCAAGCCCTTTTTTCAGGTTTAGCTGTAATAAAGATCTCCCTCCATACTGGATCAACACACATACGATCAATAGCCTTCACGTACTGGTCCTTAGGAACATCATCAATGCTGTCCAGTATAGCTTGACAAGCACTAGCACTATATTTTGATGTAGCACGAGCACCTCGAATTGGAGATGTGGCAGAAGTACTCGTCACCTTCTCCATTTTCCAATTCATCTATCTACCAAGTTGGTTCAATGAAGTTATTGCATCTCCAGTTAGACTCTTTTTCCTACGGGCTGGTGGTGTACTATCACGGGCTCTTTTGTTCGAGTTCGAGTTCTCGTTTTTCTCAAAACCATCTATATCATCATGGAATCTCTCAGTGGGGGGAGGTGTATACACTCTATCCATATTATCTTCATTATCCTCTATCATGTCAATAATAGGATCGGTGTTGCACGATCCTATATTCCCCCGTGCATATGAGTCTCCAAAGATGATACACAGCTCTGGCCAATAGGATAATTCATTTTTCTTAAATTTAGACCATGTTGGATTTGCCTGAAAAATATAATAACAATATATAAGATTAATTACATAACAAATTATAATTAATTAATAATGTAGATGATTACCTAAATAATGTCTATATATGTTTATCTGTATTGCTCTATCCCAGACTGACTCATCATCAACTGTGGCTGTCCTTGTCATGGAATTCCAACTAAAACCCGTTGTATCTAGTAGTTTCTTGAAGTTACTGTATTCTGTCCGCAGTTTGTAAATCTTATTACGCAATTGTTCCTTTGAAATGGCACGTCCCAGATAATTCTCCATACGGGTTTTAATGTCATTCCAACTAGTTTTGTCGAATGTACTAGCAGTCTTATTCCCGCGTTTCACATTATCAATCATGAATTCAATGAAAATTTTTAACTCAACTTGTGTCCACTTGACATTGTCAATGCTACTACTAGCCATATGTCCTGTATATAACAAATCAAATACATGCAAGGAAAATGCTAATCACATGTCACAACAATTAATTGATGATACTCCAAACTAGCAACCCTAGAGTAGTTGATGATACAAGCAAGGACCTATTGTAACTTTCAGATCGATAAACAAGAAATAAAATAGAACAGTAGAGAATATTAACTCAATATGCATTATTGAGTCCTCCTGCCTACAATGAATAATTCATTCTCTATCAAAAAATTTGCTTTTAGATAACATGAGAGAATATTAACTGCTGCTGCTCTCTCCCTTCCCCCCTCTTCTTTATGTCAACCTTACCTGTTTACTTACCCTGCAAACCTACCTCTCTCTCTCTCTCCCTCTTTGTGTGTGTGCCTGTCTGAATGTGTACTGTACAATGCAATCCTAAGAGTAAACAAATCTTGTCATGTGTCTCACTCTTTAACCAAATAAGGTCTACTAGACTAACTGCTCTCCCCATGCTCCACATGTGTGTGTTGTTTATAGGGGAAGAGAGAGAGAGAGAGAGAGAGAGAGAGAGAGAGAGAGAGAAGGTTCCATGTTGTGGCCTTGTGGGTCTTATGAGAACAGATAGAAATATCCATAGTCGGCCATTAATGAGAAGTGGGTCTAGACACTCACCTAACCTGAAGACATAATCCTCCTTTTTCCCTTTTCTCCAATCCCTTTTTATTCTCCTTTCTTTTCTCAGTAACCCTCTTTCCATTTCATCACCTTTTATATCCCCCCCCCCCCCTCTCCTTCTCCCCAAACACAACCCTCTTTAAGTCTTACAATATACAAACTACATCTTTCTCCTAAAGATCCATTCACAAAACCCTTCTCTGATTCCCAAAGGTCTCAAACTTTTTTTTCTTTTAATAAATGCATTCTGTTCACACACCTCTGTTTCTTAGTTCAGTCTATCATACCCCATGACCTGACATTACTTCTCCATGTTTCTACCCTTCCCTGTCGTTCTCTCCTCACACCCTTCACAGACAAGTTCAGTACCTCACAAATCTCCCATTTATAATGTACTAACAGCTGCCAGTACCCACCTCTCAAGTCTCAACTCAACTTCTTATCCTTTTTCTCTTTGTTTTCTCAGTTGGCTGCTTTCTGTCTTCTTTCCTTAGTTTGGGTTAATGGGTCTATGTAGAAGGCTTGGAATTCTACTTCTTCTGTGGTGGTTCTTCTTGTCCAGGTTAAGCCCAGGTCTCAAATTTCAGGCTACTTCCTTGGGTTCTTGCCAAGATCAATGCCAATCCCACCTTCTGGTCCTTCCAAGCAACACAACGACATGGGCTTACAGAGTCGGCAGTCACCATGAAGATACATAGATAAATATATAGATAGATAGGAAGAAATGTGAAGACTGATCAAAGGGAAGGTTGGGTTATCTTTTGGTCTTTTTTTTTTCTTTTGATTTTTTATTAGTGGTATTAGTTACCAGAGAATATAGAAATCTCTTTCTCCCTGTTTTAACAGATATTCAAATCTTAACAATCTTAACAGTCATAAATCTTACCATTAATCTCTAATTTGGTATAAAACTTCATATAATGGAAGAGATTACAGATTTTAGAGTACGTAGCTATTTGCTTTCCACTGGTTTTAGATCTAAAGTTGCAAGCCAATAATTTTTTGCAGTTTTGCACAGCCATTCTTGACTTTCTATATATAATACAAATAGCAACAATCTGGAAATACCATAGCTGTCTACAACCTATGAAGATTGGAGATCCATAAAGAGTCTAAACAAAGTATGCCTATCTACTACCATATTGTCATGGATTATTATTAGATTCCATTCTCACAAATGGTTTTGGTCTGAGAAGACAAAGGCCATGAAGCTTGGATCGGTGGTCTGAGAAGACAAAGGCCATGATAGTATACACTTCTATCAGAGAAGGGGTTGTTTGACAAATATGACGTTGCAGAGAGGGGTTTTACCAGTGAAGCTTGGATCGATGCAGAATTTGTGACTCGAACTTGGATTGTTGGGAAAAGCCACACAATCAGTACTTGGATTTATAATAGTTTCTGCAAAAAATAGAATACAAGGCTTATATAAATTTAACAAAAGAAGAAGAAGAAGAAGAAGAGAAGAAGCAGAGCAAAGGAAGAAGAGAAGAAGCAGAGTAGACAGGGAGTCACTCGTTGGAGAAGACAATGGAGATAGGGAGTCTCTCTCGTTGAAGAAGACAATGGAGATAAGGAGTCTCTCTCGTTGAAGAAGACAATGGAGATAGGGAGTCTCTCTCGTTGGAGAAGACAATGGAGATAGGGAGTCTCTCTCGTTAAGGAGTCCTTCGCTGGTGTCCAAGAATTATCGGGCACAAATTCTCTATTTTGTTTCAATTGAAGTGTTTCAAAACTGAAGAAACAAGGTTTACCTTGTTTCGTAATTTTGTGTTTTACTTGTTTTTTTTACCCGGTTTGTTTCACTAGCACATAAAAACAGACCGGTGGACCCAAACGGTAGATTCCCTTGTTTTGTGCCAATAGCACAGAAAAACACCAAAAACATGAAACAGAAGCGTTACCAAATGGGCTCTTAATAATATTATCTTGCTCCTATCTTCTTCAATTTTCAATTTTGTTGACTGGTTAAGGTTCTACTTCAGATTCTATTTTGAAAATTTAATCTTTCAATTCAACTAGAGGTATATCTAAGGTGAGGTTAGTGTAATTTAATTTAATTTTTTTTTTATATTGGATTAAACTAAAATGGTTTTAATTGATGTAGGTGAGTCTTTAGCTCAAAAAGGTAGAGCAACTGGTTTTTTACCAGGAGATGATGGTTCGACTCCATCGAGACTCTCATATTGACTAATTAATGAATTTTCTTTCAAAATTTGGCCTTGGTATGAGTTAGTCAGATAGTCTAGAAGGTCTAGAAGGTTTCTATTTTGTTCAACGAGGAGTGAACTTTTGGTTAGGAATTCGTAACTTAAGGAGTTTCTATTTTGTTAAAGCGTTATGGCCTATATGAAGGGCAACACAACTGACTAAGCTAAATAGTTGAGTTGTTGTGTTCTTTATTGAATTAGAGTTGAGTTGTAGCCTTTTGCTGCAATTGTGGAGAATCCTTTGAGAATTGAAATTGAAAAATTGAACACTCATTGCTGACATGCTTGTGGAGCACGTCACAAAGGGAGCATTATTAGTAAAAAGAAAGGCTGAGTTAAAGGATGGGGTTTGGGAGGAAGAGCCAAAAGAGTAAGTTTCAAACATCTGATGTTTCCCCTTTCTTCACATACATATGTTTGTAAATGAAATAGTTTGAAGAAATACTTATTCATGAAAATAGAAACTTTAAGCAAGGCTCCAGAATTATTGCTTCCCATCGTGTCTGTCCTTAAATTTTATTTGAAAAAGAATGAGATGATCAAGATACCCAGAAATCACACAATATGGAAGCCTTTCATGTCTAGACTCTGAAAGGAAAACAACAATTAAAACCATGTTAGTACTGGTATTTTCTTTACATGTTTTGCCTCATTTCAAGCTCCTGCTTTATGGATTGTTTCAGTTTCTCTTAAATGATCTGCAACTGTAACTTGGGATACTGCTATTAACTTCCTTCCTTCATTGCTTTTTGCTATAAAAATATCATTTGCAACTGTAACTTGGGATCTTTGAAGCTTTGATTACTATTAAACATAAAAAAGAGCATGATTTCTACATGCAATCACGATTTCGAGAATTATTGAGCCTAGTAAAAAGGGAGAGGCAACGGACACTGTATAATGCTCATGATTGTCTTAACTAACTATGCTATGAACAGTTGAATAAAAGGATCTCAATGGATTCGAACCACCATCCCCTTAGAACATGCTCATGTTCCAAGTACTCTACCAATTTGAGCTAAAGACCCAACAAGTAGAGTTTGAGATTTACAAGTAACCATGAGACTGAGCCACAAACCTTCCTAATGCATCTCACATGTATTGAAATGGTAATGATGGATCATTCTAGATGTGTGTGCAAACTAGAGGGTGGGTGCAACCTTGCAATCTGGGCAAAGGCAGTGATTTTGAAAGCCCTACACTTGCCCGAACAGTTTAGGTCAGAGCAAGAAGGAAAAGTTTAAATAGGGCCAGAATCCAATACTCTAGCAATAGCTGCAATATGGATGCTTAAAAGTGAATGATTGCTGATGTGCTATTATAAAAATGAAATATGTGGCATTGGTCAACTTAGTACTTTATTTCATCTTGTACATCAGGGAATTGTTGTTCTTATATATTGTATTTCAGAGCTAATTGTTCAATTGTTGGTCAAATGTGAACTTCTTGAATTTCTCAGAAAGATTACAAAGAAAATTGAGAAAATGAATTTAGGGAACACTAATGATTCCACTGGAACATAGTCTTCAATGCTGCAATTTGATGATTTGCCAAGAGAGAAGAAATCTGGTTTGTATGCCCTCTGCCTAACTGTCAGAGGTACGTAACCCGATTCAATCTCAATTGAACCCTCTAGAATGAGAGTCAAAAGTAGTGCAAGAACTTCTTGTCCAAGCTTCAGATTTTATCAAATTAACTCAACAAGGATGGTTTAGAGGTCCCTACATTAGGAGCTTTCTTTAGATTTCTGTAGAACATCTACAATCGTACACTGACTGATTCATCAAGGAACCAAAAACAATAGGAAGAAAAATTTTAATCTATATGAGTCATAAGAGAAAAAAAATTCTAAATCCAATTTAGGCTCATTTCTTGTGAAAGCAGTTTCTCAATCCAGTTTTGTTGGGAAAACAAAACTCAAAAGCTCCCAACCAGCAGTAGAGAGCAACCAATGCAAAACAGACCAAACTAATACAACTTCAAAGAAACCAAGCATAAGCCCACATGGCCCTGATAAGACTAAGCAAGCCAAGCTCATGCATATGCTTGCCCCTTTTTCCATCACGGATGATCCTGATGCAGACGTTGAATCTCTCTACTCTGTGGACGACGATTTTACGCCAGATCTACTGTTCGTTCTTGAAAATTGGAACGACGAACCAGACTCTTCTTCACCCGGATCCGAACCCGAGTCCGATGGATTTGACCCCATCTACCCGATCACCTTTTTTGACCCTCCTAAGTCACCAGCTTTGGCTATCACCAAAACCCCTTTACCACAAGCTCCTCTTTCCATCCTCCCTACAACATGGGATCGTCCTATCAAGGTCATTGGCTATTTCGACACAGGATGCGCTAACACCATCCTTGCCCCCCAGGTTCTTCCCTCCGACTATTGGAAGCCTCATCGCCAATTCTTCACTGCAGCTGATGGCGAAACTTTTTCTGTTGACCTCATTTCAAAGCATCCCATTAAACTTAGGATTTTTCCCTCTCTTACCATAACCCACACGGTCTTAGGTTCCTCTCTTCCTGGTCGAGATGCTCTCATTGGTTTTGATGTCTTATGCCAATTACCCCACCTTCGATGGAGTATACATGGCCTCAGCTATAAGAAGCATTTTATCCCCTGGACCACTGTTCCCAAGTTGTTTCTAATGGCCCCTATTGCAGATATTAAGGACCAGTTAATCCTCCGGTGCAGTGCAGACAATCATGCTGATTTTCTCACGAAGTGTTCCAGCCCCCTTTGGCAAAATGTTAAGTTCTTCATCCATCTTCCTTTCAAGAAGAACGAGGATATCAATCCTACTAAGGCCAGCCATTCCGGCATGAACCCTGAACATCTCGTCAGTGCTCGTCAAGAGATCGCCCTCTTGGAAGCCCAAGGTCTCATCGAGAAGACATCTTCCCCTTAGGCCTGTGAAGCTTTTTATGTCAACAAGAGAGCAGAACAAAAACGCGGCAAGCTTCGCCGCGTTATCAACTACCAACCTTTGAATGCGTTTCTGCTTGATGACAAGTTCCCGTTACCTACCAGGCCAGCTCTTCTCCTCCAGCTATCTACGGCCAAGTTCTTCAGCAAATTCGACCTCAAGGCCGGTTTCGGCAATTGGGTATTCATCCCGATGATCGACCCAAAATAGGTTTCGTATTCCCTGGAGGTCATTACCAATGGAAGGTCCTCCTTTTGACCGAAAGTGGCTCCATCATTATTCCAAAGAGCTATGTTACAAATCTATGCCCCCATCCAAGAACATGCTCTCATCTACATTGACGACATCCTCCTGTTTCTCTACCACAGCAGGACGATCATGCCCTCCTCCTTCAACAATTCTTGGACATCACTATTGCCCACGGCATCGTGCTTTCTCCTACAAAGATGGTGGTAGCGGTCAACACAATTGACTTCCTTGGCGTCACCATCTCCAATGGACGATTCCAGCTACAACCCCATATTGGTCACTCTCTGCTAGAATTCTCGGACGGTCCTCTTACCCATCAGGAAATCCAACAGTTCCTCGGCATCATCAACTATATGGCCGAATTTCTCCCTCATCAGATCCGTATGACTAGTCATCTTCACCGTCTTCTAAAGAAAGATGCACCTCCATGGTCCACTATTCATACCAAGGTAGTCAAGGATCTAAAGGCTCTGGCTCAAGACCTTCCCACTCTGCAGATTCCTTCTATGTGTCTCCGCATCCTCCGCATGGATGCTAGTGATACACAATGGGGTGTCGTTCTCCTTGAAGAACTCCTGACAAGACACGACGATTCTGTGGATATCGCAGCTGGCGAATTCAAGCCCTCTCGAAAAGCACTATCATTCAACTTTCAAGGAAATTCTTGCGGTTTGTCGCGGCATTGAGAAGTTCCAGCTTCTTCCTCATCGTACATTCCTTCCCGATAGAAATGGACATGACAAATTTTCCCAAAGATGATACAGTTCAAGCGAAGTAGCTCCTCGAATCTCGGCTCCTTCGTTGGGCTCAGTGGTTTTCCCAATGGTCATTCAAGGTTCACCATATCAAAGGCAAGGACAACGTGCTTGCGGACTTCCTCTCGCACTAAGCACAAGTTACCATTATCTTCTTCCATCCCCGTCCTTTGCATGCCCCTCACTCCAGTGCTTCCTCTTCTTCCTCTTCACTTCCACCACTCGACCCTTTACTCGGCTTCTACCAAGGCTCCCAGCCTCCCTTTTCAGCCATCTTTCTCTTCGTACCTTGAAAGCGTACAAGATCTCTACATACCGATCTGTCCTCCTCTCCATTGTTCACGCCTGGACTCCGCTTGACCGGGTGGCTTGCCATCCAGACTATCCCTTTCTTATCCCGTTTGCCATTAATCCAGCCTTATTCGACAAAGAATGCGTAGTCTTCTTCTGGCATCTTCTTGCAGTCCATAAGGTAGCCCTCACCTTTAACCGTCACACCCTCTGGCATTATCTCAGTACGGTTTCCACCATCTTCTCCAACCCCATAGGCTCCGCCTATTTTTGACTTCAGAGACCCCAGTGCTTAGCACGTTTTCTCCGTCTCTTTGCTCCTATTCCCACTTGGCTCAATATTCTCTCCGCCCTTGATGAGCTTCCCTTTGTCACCTACATCTTCCATCGACCACCGGATTTCATCCATCATCATCTGGTTACTCCCCCCATATTGGATCATAACCTCATTGCTTATGACCCTACCTTTACCTTCCACGAATCCAGCTCTCAGGATATCTTCATCCATCGTGATCAGTCAGATGAGCATAAGGTTCGATGGTTCACTTTCATGACAACCATGTGTACCTATAACAACGTTGATCCAGCCGCCTTGCCCTCCTGTCTTCTACAAAGTACCTCCACGGCTTGGGAAGTCAACAACGTCCTGCAACACCCGTTCATCCATCGCATCATGAGCGAGCATATGGAGTTTGAAGTTGATCATGCTCCGATACCAACATAGGGAATAGTGCCGACCAGCGCACCAAAAGATCGACCTTGTGGGGAAGGCGCGACACTATCCTTAAGTAGTACGCCCCTACGCGGGTCCTACCACATAGGGAATAGTGCCGACCAGCGCACCAAAAGATCGACCTTGTGGGGAAGGCGCGACACTATCCTTAAGTAGTACGCCCCTACGCGGGTCCTACCGCGCTTCCGCAACGCGGCACAGTGCTGCCAGATAATCACGGCGAAATACGCTGCTCGAGCGTTTCGAACCCCACTGTTTGTTGGAGCTCTGCTCCCTGTTCTTCTGTCTCTCCCTCTGGTTTCTTATGGTTTCCTTTTTTGTTGCCTAAGTATGCTCTGCAGTTGCCGTCTCCGACGGATCCTCTGCATCAGAAAAAGGTGTGATTTATGGCTAATGTTCTTCCCAAGCTCTGGTTGGTAACGTCCCTTGAGGTAGGTGTGGGTATGCAGGCAAGGCCGCTATAAAATCCCGGCACAATCGGGTTGCCTCCGACCAGAGTCTACGAAGCTTATTATTCATATATTCTCTGTTTTACTGAAACCATCTCGAACCAGTCCCCAGACAGAGGTCCAGGTGCATCTCTAGCACACAGTGGTCTTTTGCTCTTTCTTTTTATGGCTTTACAACCTCCAGTTACGGCTCCGGTCACACTTAAGCAATCTCATGCATCTAAGGTGGATTACTTGTATGAACTCAGCTACACGCCGGCTGAACAGCAGATCCATCCGACGAACTTCCAGATCCTCAATCCTTATGATGTCTTCCCACAGACGTCGTCTTCGGTCACCAGAAAGCTTCGAACTATCATTGCTCCCAAGAAGACCCAGGGTCTGAAGGAGTATGTTCAGGCTCCCCCTTTTTCTCAAAACCAGGTCACCGCCAGTGGCAAGGAACAATATTTCCCGGTGAATATCAGTCCAGACTCTCTCTGGCTTCGCTATCAAGCAGGCTATCCTAACGTCGGCCCTCTAGGCGACGACCGTGGACGATATCAGTTCATCGTCGAGTATGGCAGCAGCAAACCCTGCTCAATGGGTTGTTGTTCACCTCCCGACACTCCGATGACTCCACCTCCGTCCACTGCTTCCTGGAAGCCAGATTTGCCACCTGCTCCTCCATCTCCACCATCGGAACCTCCGCTCATGCTATGGCAGCAGCAGCCCATTCCATGTTACATGGCTACCAGTTCTGAAGGCATTAGCAGGAATTTTCCTCCTACGGTTGATTATGAGGATGCTGATCGCCGCCATCACAAATGGAAGATTATCCCTCCTAATGTTCTTGACAACAATGGCCAGATGGCTCACAACACTCCTGTTGAAGCCCAGCTCAATTGGCAGGCTGAGAATGCTTTGGTTCAGAATCAGTATCTCACCAAGCTTCTCTCATACCAAGAACATCACACACTTGCTCTCCGTCAGAACGAAGGCGACATCCGATATTTGAAATCACGGATTGCATCCTTACACCAGGAGCTTATGACTATAGCTATGACGGTGAAGGATTTCGCCGTGCTTCTTATCTTATTTCTGGCCGAGAAAAGGAGAAACGTCTTCTCGAAGAACAGCTCCGTCTAGCTCAAACTCAAGCCTATCCGGCTAGTCCGACATCGTTCTCGACTGCCATGACCCCGGTTTTTCATGACTATCAGGCGCCACATAGCTTTCCTACGGCTATGTTCAAGGAGCTCCAAGACCAGCAAAGGCACCTGGCTGCTCATAAAGCACGATCCGCTAAACCCAAGCGATCTCATGACTCATACCCGTCGCCATCCACCAGTCTTTCAGCCTTCCCTGTTAATATTGCTAAGCCTATGGTGCAACCTACCTTCCAACCTTTATCCGAGCAACCTTCAGGACCTCCTGGTTTTATCCCCTGGGTTCCTCCCTGGATCTAAACCATCCCTCTCGACTCGCCTATACGGCTGTTCCAAGACTCTGCTCACCCAAATACCCTTAGCAATTACTTGACTCAGCTTAACCTTATCCCCTCAACGCATACCAGCTTTATCCATCTCTAAGGTTTCCTCCGACACTACTTCTTCGGACTTAGACTCCCAGCCTTCTTGAGTCCTTTGCCCATCTATCGACTAAGGCCCCGATGATCCTCGTGCAATCTGAACCTATCATCTACGGCAGTGATAGTGAAGTGGATATCGCTCCACAAGCACCACGGCACCAACAACACCTCGTGCCCAAGCATCCCACGATGCCTCCTCGGGTTCAGACTCCAAGCCCTTTTGGCAATCAAGACCCCAAACAACCGTTTACCATTGACGGTCTTCCTTTCCACAAATGGCCTGAACGTATCTCCGAGTTTCATGCATGGCTCACCGCAAATGTTAATTCTGGTGCTACGACAATCTTGTCCTCACCAAGTTTTTGGCCCGTTCCCATGGCACTCTCAGAGAATGGTTTATGGCCCTTGGTGGTTATCGTCAGCTTCAATGGACTCAGATCCCCATAGATGTTTTCATCGCCCAATTATACAATGAAATGATTGGCCCTATTGAGAACAATCGCATCAAAGCTCGAGAAGAATATTTCCGATGAAGTGCCGCTCCTTCCGAAGCGGATCTTGCCAAACATTACACCCGCATGCTGGACCGCTTCTACATCCTAGGCGATGGATGATCCTAACATGAAGCAGGTTTTCTTGAACTCTTTCCCTTAACCTCTGGGCAAAGAGGCTACAAAGGCTTTGCAGCAATTTGGCCTTCGAATTGATTAGGCTCCTATAGGACGTCTCTACCAAGAGATCCTCAGTGCCCTGCAAAAGCTTTGTGACCAACAGCTCTTCTTCAAGCAATGGGAAAAGACTACCCATAAGCTCACCGATGCGTGTGACACCTCATATCTCAAGATCAAATGCAAAGATAAGGACTGCTCATGTCCTTCCAGGAAGAAATCTCATTTCTCCAAGATCCATCCCAGCAAGTTCCGTTCTAAACATAACCGACCTCCTCGGTTCAAACGGACGTCCCAGCAACAACGGCCTTATAAATTCTTCAAACGTAAGAAATTCAGGCACAAGACTTCCACGAAGTGCTATGCCTGCGGCAAAATTGGACACTTTGCACGGAACTCGCCCGATAAGACTAAGCAAGCCAAGCTCATGCATATGCTTGCCCCTTTTTCCATCACGGATGATCCGATGCGCACGTTGAATCTCTCTACTCGTGGGACGACGATTTTACGCCGATCTACTGCTCGTTCTTGAAAATTGGAACGACGAACCAGACTCTTCCTCACCCGGATCCGAACCCGAGTCCGATGGATTTGACCCCATCTACCCGATCACCTTTTTTGACCCTCCTAAGTCACCAGCTTTGGCTATCACCAAAACCCCTTTACCACAAGCTCCTCTTTCCATCCTCCCTACAACATGGGATCGTCCTATCAAGGTCATTGGCTATTTCAACACAGGATGCGTTAACACCATCCTTGCCCCCCAGGTTCTTCCCTCCGACTATTGGAAGCCTCATCGCCAATTCTTCACTGCAGCTGATGGCGAAACTTTTTCTGTTGACCTCATTTCAAAGCATCCCATTAAACTTAGGATTTTTCCCTCTCTTACCATCTCCCACACGGTCTTAGGTTCCTCTCTTCCTGGTCGAGATGCTCTCATTGGTTTTGATGTCTTATGCCAATTACCCCACCTTCGATGGGGTATACATGGCCTCAGCTATAAGAAGCATTTTATCCCCTGGACCACTGTTCCCAAGTTGTTTCTAATGGCTATTGCAGATATTAAGGACCAGTTAATCCTCCGGTGCAGTGCAGACAATCATGCTGATTTTCTCACGAAGTGTTCCAGCCCCCTTTGGCAAAATGCTAAGTTCTTCATCCATCTTCCTTTCAAGAAGAACGAGGATATCAATCCTACTAAGGCCAGCCATTCCGGCATGAACCCTGAACATCTCGTCAGTGCTCGTCAAGAGATCGCCCTCTTGGAAGCCCAAGGTCTCATCGAGAAGACATCTTCCCCTTAGGCCTGTGAAGCTTTTTATGTCAACAAGAGAGCAGAACAAAAATGCGGTAAGCTTCGTCTCGTTATCAACTACCAACCTTTGAATGCGTTTCTGCTTGATGACAAGTTCCCGTTACCTACCAGGCCAGCTCTTCTCCTCCAGCTATCTACGGCCAAGTTCTTCAGCAAATTCGACCTCAAGGCCGGTTTCTGGCAATTGGGTATTCATCCTGATGATCGACCCAAAACAGGTTTCGTATTCCTGGAGGTCATTACCAATGGAAGGTCCTCCCTTTTGACCGAAAGTGGCTCCATCATTATTCCAAAGAGCTATGTTACAAATCTATGCCCCCATCCAAGAGCATGCTCTCATCTACATTGACGACATCCTCCTGTTCTCTACCACAGAGGACGATCATGCCCTCCTCCTTCAACAATTCTTGGACATCACTATTGCCCACGGCATCGTGCTTTCTCCTACAAAGATGGTGGTAGCGGTCAACACAATTGACTTCCTTGGCGTCACCATCTCCAATGGACGATTCCAGCTACAACCCCATATTGGTCACTCTCTGCTAGAATTCTCGGACGGTCCTCTTACCCATCCGGAACTCCAACAGTTCCTCGGCATCATCAACTATATGGCCGAATTTCTCCCTCATCGATCCGTATGACTAGTCATCTTCACCGTCTTTCGAAGAAAGATGCACCTCCATGGTCCACTATTCATACCAAGGCGATCAAGGATCTAAAGGCTCGCTCAAGACCTTCCCACTCTGCAGATTCCTTCTACAGTCTCCGCATCCTCCGCATGGATGCTAGTGATACACAATGGGGTGCTGTTCTCCTTGAAGAACTCCCGGACAAGACACGACGTATCTATGGATATCGCAGATGGCGAATTCAAGCCCTCGAAAAGCACTATCATTCAACTTTCAAGGAAATTCTTGCGGTTCATCGCGGCATTGAGAAGTTCCAGCTTCTTCCTCATCGGACATTCCTTCCTGATAGAAATGGACATGACAGCTTTCCCAAAGATGATACAGTTCAAGCAGAAGCAGCTCCCTGAATCTCAGCTCCTTCGTTGGGCTCAGTGGTTTTCCCAATGGTCATTCAAGGTTCACCATATCAAAGGCAAGGACAACGTGCTTGCGGACTTCCTCTCTCGCACTAAGCACAAGTTACCATTATCTTCTTCCATCCCTGTCCTTTGCATGCCCCTCACTCCAGGTGCTTCCTCTTCTTCCTCTTCACTTCCACCACCTGACCCTTTACTTCGGCTTCTACCAAGGCTCCCAGCCTCCCTTTTCAGCCATCTTTCTCTTCGTACCTTGAAAGCGTACAGTATCTCTACATACCAGTCTGTCCTCCTCTCCATTGTTCACGCCCTGACTCTCGAGCTTGATTGGGTGGCTTGCCATCCGGACTATCCCTTTCTTATCCCGTTTGCCATTAATCCACTTTTTATTCGACAAAGAATGCGTAGTCTTCTTCTAGCATCTTCTTGCAGTCCATAAGGTAGCCCTCACCTTTAACCGTCACACCCTCCGGCATTATCTCGACGGTTTCCACCATCTTCTCCAACCCCATAGGCTCCGCCTATTTTTGACTTCGGAGACCCTGCTTAGCACGCTTTCTCCGTCTCTTTGCTCCTATTCCCACTTGGCTCAATATTCTCTCCGCCCTTGATGAGCTTCCCTTTGTCACCTACATCTTCCATCGACCACCGGATTTCATCCATCATCATCTGGTTACTCCCCCCATATTGGATCATAACCTCATTACTTATGACCCTACCTTTACCTTCCACGAATCCAGCTCTCAGGATATCTTCATCCATCGTGATCAGTCAGATGAGCATAAGGTTCGATGGTTCACTTTCATGACAACCATGTGTACCTATAACAACGTTGATCCAGCCGCCTTGCCCTCCTGTCTTCTACAAAGTACCTCCACGGCTTGGGAAGTCAACAACGCCCCGCAACACCCGCTCATCCATCGCATCATGAGCGAGCATATGGAGTTTGAAGTTGATCATGCTCTGGACTTCTTCATCCCCTACACCAGCGATACCGACTTTGATACGGATTAGGTTGTACTGTATATTTGTGTATTTTTGAATGTATGTCTGTATTCAGTCTGTACTCAGTATTACGTTTGTATTGTATTTGTCAGTATATGTAATCAGTCTGTACTCAGTATTGTGTATGTATTACCGACAGGGTTAGGTAAGATGAAGACTTTGTACCAACTATGGTTAGGTAAGATGAAGACTTTGTACCAACTATGGTTAGGTAAGATGAAGACTTTGTAACCGACTATGGTTTAAGTTTTTCCTATTTAAGCAAAATGCTCTGCTTTCGCTTGTAAGTAAGATTGAAGAAAATCAATGAATACTCTGAATATATCTCTAGCACACAGTGGTCTTTTGCTCTTTCTTTTTATGGCTTTACAACCTCCAGTTACGGCTCCGATCACACTTAAGCAATCTCATGCGTCTAAGGAGGATTACTTGTATGAACTCAGCTACACGCCGGCTGAACAGCAGATCCATCCGACGAACTTCCCGATCCTAAATCCTTATGATGTCTTCCCACAGACGTCGTCTTCGGTCACCAGAAAGCTTCGTACTATCATTGCTCCCAAGAAGACCCAGGGTCTGAAGGAGTATGTTCAGGCTCCCCCTTTTTCTCAAAACCAGGTCACCGCCAGTGGCAAGGAACAATATTTCCCGGTGAATATCAGTCCAGACTTGATCCGCCAGTGGATCCATCTTGGCTACACTCATCTTCATTTGGGTGCGGTTAAGATCGCAACAACCTTCCATGGTCGCAAAGGTCTCCCAGTGGCGATGCGTCTCAACTTTCTGGACACTCGATTCCGGAATTTCCCTCATGCCACCATTACAGATGTTCAGACCACTCTGAACGACGGCACCGTCTTCTACACTGTATACCCCAACTACAATATTTCTCTTCAGGATCCCAATCTTTCGGATGCCTGGCAGTTCTTGATACAGCTCACCGGTGCTCCTCAGAAGGAAACAGCAATTGCAGCCACTCTTCATTATCAGATCTGCTACAGGTTGCAAAATCATGCTATGAACCTCAATACTGGATTTTCCAGTAATGATGCGGCTCTCTTCGTCCAGATCGGCGAAGACAGGATCCCGACAATCACTCATGTCCCTCGGCAGATTGATCGCGAGACCCTCATCAAACTTATCCCAGAGTCCTGGATCACGGCTTACGAATCTACCCACAACATCCCTGCTGCAACTCCTCCGTTGACAGCGACAAACCCCGTCTATAAATCCCTCGAAGACGGTCGTACCATGGTCACTTACCCACGACCAACTGATATGGGTATGATTCTCCCGATTCCAACCGCGGATGACTGTTTTGATCAGACTGATGATCTTGATGATTCTCCTCCTCCTACGGCGCCTCCGAAACCTAAAAAGAAGAAACGCGGCCCAGACTCTCTCTGGCTTCGCTATCAAGCAGGCTGTCCTAACGTCGGCCCTCTAGGCGACGACCGTGGACGATATCAGTTCATCGTCGAGTATGGCAGCAGCAAACCCTGCTCAGTGGGTTGTTGTTCACCTCCCGACACTCCGATGACTCCACCTCCGTCCACTGCTTCCTGCAAGCCAGATTTGCCACCTGCTCCTCCATCTCCACCATCGGAACCTCCGCTCATGCTATGGCAGCAGCAGCCCATTCCATGTTACATGGCTACCAGTTCTGAAGGCATCAGCAGGAATTTTCCTCCTACGGTTGATTATGAGGATGCTGATCGCCGCCATCACAAATGGAAGATTATCCCTCCTAATGTTCTTGACAACAATGGCCAGATGGCTCACAACACTCCTGTTGAAGCCCAGCTCAATTGGCAGGCTGAGAATGCTTTGGTTCAGAATCAGTATCTCACCAAGCTTCTCTCATACCAAGAACATCACACACTTGCTCTCCGTCAGAACGAAGGCGACATCCGATATTTGAAATCACGGATTGCATCCTTACACCAGGAGCTTATGACTATAGCTATGACGGTGAAGGATTTCGCCCAGGCTTCTTATCTTATTTCTGGCCGAGAAAAGGAGAAACGTCTTCTGGAAGAACAGCTCCGTCTAGCTCAAACTCAAGCCTATCCGTCTAGTCCGATACTGTTCCCTGACTCTGTCATGACCCCGGTTTTTCATGACTATCAGGCGCCACATAGCTTTCCTACGGCTATGTTCAAGGAGCTCCAAGACCAGCAAAGGCACCTGGCTGCTCATAAAGCACGATCCGCTAAACCCAAGCGATCTCATGACTCATACCCGTCGCCATCCCAGCCAGTCTTTCAGCCTTCCCCTGTTAATATTGCTAAGCCTATGGTGCAACCTACTTTCCAACCTTTATCCGAGCAACCTTCAGGACCTCCTGGTTTTATCCCCTGGGTTCCTCCCAGATCTAAACCATCCCCTCCTGACTCTGCCTATACGGCTGTTCCAGCACCTGCTCACCCAAATACCCTTAGCAATTACTTGACTCAGTTAACCTTATCCCCTCAACGCATACCAGCTTTATCCATCTCTAAGGTTTCCTCTGTCACTACTTCTTCGGACTCTTAGACTCCCAGTCTTCTTCGAGTCCTTTGCCCATCTATCGAGACTAAGGCCCCAGATGATCCTCGTGCAACTGAACCTATCATCTACAAAGTGATAGTGAAGTGGATCTTGCTCCACAAGCACCACGGCACCAACAACGACCTCGTGCCCAGCATCCCACGATGCCTCCTCAGGTTCAGACTCCAAGCCCTTTTGGCAATCAAGACCCCAAACAGCTGTTTACCTTTGACGGTCTTCCTTTCCACAAATGGCCTGAACGTATCTCCGAGTTTCATGCATGGCTCACTGCAGAAATGTTAATTGCTGGTGCTACTGACAATACTGTCCTCACCAAGTTTTTGGCCCGTTCCCATGGCACTCTCAGAGAATGGTTTATGGCCCCTGGTGGTTATCGTCAGCTTCAATGGACTCAGATCCCCATCGATGTTTTCATCGCCCAATTATACAATGAAATGATTGGCCCTATTGAGAACAATCGCATCAAAGCTCGAGAAGAATATTTCCAGATGAAGTGCTGCTCCTTCCAGAAAGCAGATCTTGCCAAACATTACACCCACATGCTGGACCGCTTCTACATCCTAGGCGGATGGATGATCCTAACATGAAGCAGGTTTTCTTGAACTCTTTCCCGAACTCTCGGGCAAAGAGGCTACAAAGGCTTTGCAGCAATTTGGCCTTCGAATTGATCGTGCTCCTATAGGACGTCTCTACCAAGAGATCCTCGTGCCTGCAAAAGCTTTGTGACCAACAGCTCTTCTTCAAGCAATGGGAAAAGACTACCCATAAGCTCACCGATGCGTGTGACACCTCATATCTCAAGATCAAATGCAAAGATAAGGACTGCTCATGTCCTTCCAGGAAGAAATCTCATTTCTCCAAGATCCATCCCAGCAAGTTCCGTTCTAAACATAACCGACCTCCTCGGTTCAAACGGACGCCCCAGCAACAACGGCCTTATAAATTCTTCAAACGTAAGAAATTCAGTGCACAAGACTTCCACGAAGTGCTATGCTCGCGCAAAATTGGACACTTTGCACGAATCGCCTCGATAAGACTAAGCAAGCCAAGCTCATGCATATGCTTGCCCTTTTTCCATCACGGATGATCCTGATGCGGACGTTGAATCTCTACTCGTGGGACGATGATTTTACGCCGATCTACTGCTCATTCTTGAAAATTGGAACGACGAACAGACTCTTCTTCACCCGGATCCGAACCCGAGTCCGATGGATTTGACCCCATCTACCCGATCACCTTTTTGACCCTCCTAAGTCACCACTTTGGCTATCACCAAAACCCCTTTACCACAAGCTCCTCTTTCCATCCTCCCTACAACATGGGATCGTCCTATCAAGGTCATTGGCTATTTCGACACAGGATGCGCTAACACCATCCTTGCCCCCCAGGTTCTTCCCTCCGACTATTGGAAGCCTCATCGCCAATTCTTCACTGCAGCTGATGGCGAAACTTTTTCTGTTGACCTCATTTCAAAGCATCCCATTAAACTTAGGATTTTTCCCTCTCTTACCATCTCCCACACGGTCTTAGGTTCCTCTCTTCCTGGTCGAGATGCTCTCATTGGTTTTGATGTCTTATGCCAATTACCCCACCTTCGATGGAGTATACATGGCCTCAGCTATAAGAAGCATTTTATCCCCTGGACCACTGTTCCCAAGTTGTTTCTAATGGCCCCTATTGCAGATATTAAGGACCAGTTAATCCTCCGGTGCAGTGCAGACAATCATGCTGATTTTCTCACGAAGTGTTCCAGCCCCCTTTGGCAAAATGCTAAGTTCTTCATCCATCTTCCTTTCAAGAAGAACGAGGATATCAATCCTACTAAGGCCAGCCATTCTGGCATGAACCCTGAACATCTCGTCAGTGCTCGTCAAGAGATCGCCCTCTTGGAAGCCCAAGGTCTCATCGAGAAGACATCTTCCCCTTGGGCCTGTGAAGCTTAGTATGTCAACAAGAGAGCAGAACAAAAACGCGGCAAGCTTCGCCTCGTTATCAACTACCAACCTTTGAATGCGTTTACGCTTGATGACAAGTTCCCGTTACCTACCAGGCCAGCTCTTCTCCTCCAGCTATCTACGGCCAAGTTCTTGACAAATTCGACCTCAAGGCCGGTTTCGGCAATTGGGTATTCATCCGATGATCGACCCAAAACAGGTTTCTGTATTCCTGGAGGTCATTACCAATGGAAGGTCCTCCCTTTTGGACTGAAAGTGGCTCCATCATTATTCCAGCAGGCTATGTTACAAATCTATGCCCCCATCCAAGAACATGCTCTCATCTACATTGACGACATCCTCCTGTTCTCTACCACAGAGGACGATCATGCCCTCCTCCTTCAACAATTCTTGGACATCACTATTGCCCACGGCATCGTGCTTTCTCCTACAAAGATGGTGGTAGCGGTCAACACAATTGACTTCCTTGGCGTCACCATCTCCAATGGACGATTCCAGCTACAACCGCATATTGGTCACTCTCTGCTAGAATTCTCGGACGGTCCTCTTACCCATCAGGAACTCCAACAGTTCCTCGGCATCATCAACTATATGGCCGAATTTCTCCCTCATCAGATCCGTATGACTAGTCATCTTCACCGTCTTCTGAAGAAAGATGCACCTCCATGGTCCACTATTCATACCAAGGTAGTCAAGGATCTAAAGGCTCTGGCTCAAGACCTTCCCACTCTGCAGATTCCTTCTACAGGTCTCCGCATCCTCCAGACAGATGCTAGTGATACACAATGGGGTGCTGTTCTCCTTGAAGAACTCCCGGACAAGACACGACGTATCTGTGGATATCGCAGTGGCGAATTCAAGCCCTCTGAAAAGTACTATCATTCAACTTTCAAGGAAATTCTTGCGATTCGTCGCGGCATTGAGAAGTTGCAGTTCTTCCTCATCGGACATTCCTTCCTGATAGAAATGGACTTGACAACTTTCCCAAAGATGATACAGTTCAAGCAGAAGCAGCTCCCTGAATCTCAGCTCCTTCGTTGGGCTCAGTGGTTTTCCCAATGGTCATTCAAGGTTCACCATATCAAAGGCAAGGACAACGTGCTTGCGGACTTCCTCTCTCGCACTAAGCACAAGTTACCATTATCTTTTTCCATCCCTGCGTCCTTTGCATGCCCCTCACTCCAGGTGCTTCCTCTTCTTCCTCTTCACTTCCACCACGACCCTTTACTTGGCTTCTACCAAGGCTCCCGCCTCCCTTTTCAGCCATCTTTCTCTTCGTACCTTGAAAGCGTACAGTATCTCTACATACCAGCCTGTCCTCCTCTCCATTGTTCACGCCAGTGGACTCCAGTTTGACTGGGTGGCTTGCCATCCAGACTATCCCTTTCTTATCCCGTTTGCCATTAATCCAGCCTTATTCGACAAAGAATGCGTAGTCTTCTTCTGGCATCTTCTTGCAGTCCATAAGGTAGCCCTCACCTTTAACCGTCACACCCTCTGGCATTATCTCAGTACGGTTTCCACCATCTTCTCCAACCCCATAGGACCCGCGTAGGGGCGTACTACTTAAGGATAGTGTCGCGCCTTCCCCACAAGATCGATCTTTTGGTGCGCTGGTCGGCACTATTCCCTATGTTGGTATCCCAAGAACATTAGCCATAAATCACACCTTTTTCTGATGCAGAGGATCCGTCGGAGACGGCAACTGCAGAGCATACTTAGGCAACAAAAAAGGAAACCATAAGAAACCAGAGGGAGAGACAGAAGAACAGGGAGCAGAGCTCCAACAAACAGGAGTCAAGAGAACTACTCACAAGGCTCTGGTTGGTAACGTCCCTTGAGGTAGGTGTGGGTATGCAGGCAAGGCCGCTATAAAATCCCGGCACAATCGGGTTACCTCCGACCAGAGTCTACGAAGCTTATTATTCATATATTCTCCGTTTTAATTTTATACCATCTCGAACCAGTCCCCAGACAGAGGTTCGGCTGCATCTCTAGCACACAGTGGTCTTTTGCTCTTTCTTTCTATGGCTTTACAACCTCCAGTTACGGCTCCGGTCACACTTAAGCAATCTCATGCGTCTAAGGTGGATTACTTGTATGAACTCAGCTACACGCCGGCTGAACAGCAGATCCATCCGACGAACTTCCCGATCCTCAATCCTTATGATGTCTTCCCACAGACGCCGTCTTTGGTCACCGTAAAGCTTCGAACTATCATTGCTCCCAAGAAGACCGAGTGGTCGAAGGAGTATGTTCAGCTCCCCCTTTTTCTCAAAACCAGGTCACCGCCGGTGGCAAGGAACAATATTTCGGTGAATATCAGTCCAGACTTGATCCGCCAGTGGATCCATCTTGGCTACACCCATCTTCATTTGGGTGCGGTTAAGATCGCAACAACCTTTCATGATCGCAAAGGTCTCCCAGTGGCGATGCGTCTCAACTTTCTGGACACCCGATTCCGGAATTTCCCCCATGCCACCATTACAGATGTTCAGACCACTCTGAACGACGGCACCGTCTTCTACACTGTATACCCGAACTACAATATTTCTCTTCAGGATCCCAATCTTTCGGATGCCTGGCGCGTTCTTGATCTGACTCACCAAGGTTGCTCAGAAGGAAACAGCAATTGCAGCCACTCTTTTATTATCAGATCTGCTACAGGTTGCAAAATCATGCTATGAACGTCAATACTGGATTCTCCAGCAATGATGCGGCTCTCTTCGTCCAGATCGGCGAAGATAGGATCCCGACGATCACTCATGTCCCCCGGCAGATTGATCGCGAGACTCTCATCAAACTTATCCCAGAGTCCTGGATCACGGCTTACGAATCTACCCACAACATCCCTGCTGCAACTCCTCCGTTGACAGCGACAAACCCCATCTATAAATCCCTCGAAGATGGTCGTACCATGGTCACTTACCCACGACCAATCGATATGGGTATGATTCTCCCGATTCCAACCGCGGATGACTGTTTTGATCGGGATGATGATCTTGATGATTCTCCTCCTCCTACGGCGCTCCGAAACCTAAAAAAGAAGAAACGCGGCCCGGACTCTCTCGGCTTCGCTATCAAGCAAGCTGTCCTAACGTCGGCCCTCTAGGCGACGCCGTGGATGATATCGAGTTCATCGCCGAGTATGGCAGCGGCGAAACCCCGCCAGTGGGTTGTTGTTCACCTCCCGACACTCCGATGACTCCACCTCCGTCCACGCTTCCGCAAGCCGATTTGCCACTGCTTCCTCCATCTCCACCATCGGAACCTCCGCTCATGCTATGGCGGAGCAGCCCATTCCATGTTACATGGCTACAGATTCAAGGCATCGCAGGAATTTTCCTCCTACGGTTGATTATGAGGATGCTGATCGCCGCCATCACAAATGGAAGATTATCCCTCCTAATGTTCTTGACAACAATGGCCGATGGCTCACAACACTCCTGTTGAAGCCCACTCAATTGGCGGCGAGAATGCTTTGGTTCGTAATCGTATCTCACCAAGCTTCTCTCATACCAAGAACATCACACACTTGCTCTCCGTCGAACGAAGGCGACATCCGATATTTGAAATCACGGATTGCATCCTTACACCAGGAGCTTATGACTATAGCTATGACGGTGAAGGATTTTGCCCAGTGCTTCTTATCTTATTTCCGGCCGAGAAAAGGAGAAACGTCTTCTCGAAGAACAGCTCCGTCTAGCTCAAACTCAAGCCTATCCGTCTAGTCCGACATCGTTTCGACTCTGCCATGACCCGGTTTTTCATGACTATCAGCGCCACATAGCTTTCCTACGGCTATGTTCAAGGAGCTCCAAGACCAAAGAAAGGCACCTGGCTGCTCATAAAGCACGATCCGCTAAACCCAAGCGATCTCATGACTCATACCGTCGCCATCCCGGCCAGTTTTCAGCCTTCCCTGTTAATATTGCTAAGCCTATGGTGCAACCTACTTTCCAACCTTTATCCGAGCAACCTTCAGGACCTCCCGGTTTTATCCCCGGGTTCCTCCCAGATCTAAACCATCCCCTCGACTCTGCCTATACGGCATTGTTCCAAGACTGCTCACCCAAATACCCTTAGCAATTACTTGACTCGCTTAACCTTATCCCCTCAACGCATACCGCTTTATCCATCTCTAAGGTTTCCTCTGTCACTACTTCTTCGGACTTAGACTCCCAGTCTTCTTCGAGTCCTTTGCCCATCTATCAGACTAAGGCCCCAGATGATCCTCGTGCAATCGAACCTATCATCTACAGCAGTGATAGTGAAGTGGATATCTGCTCCACAAGCACCACGGCACCAACAACGCCTCAGGCCCAAAGATCCCACGATGCCTCCTCGTGTTCGAGACTCCAAGCCCTTTTGGCAATCAAGACCCCAAACAGCTGTTTACCTTTGACGGTCTTCCTTTCCACAAATGGCCTGAACGTATCTCCGAGTTTCATGCATGGCTCACTGCAGAAATGTTAATTGCTGGTGCCTACGACAATACTGTCCTCACCAAGTTTTTGGCCCGTTCCCATGGCACTCTCGAGAATGGTTTATGGCCCCTGGTGGTTATATCGCTTCAATGGACTCGAGATCCCCATCGATGTTTTCATCGCCCAATTATACAATGAAATGATTGGCCCTATTGAGAACAATCGCATCAAAGCTCGAGAAGAATATTTCCAGGATGAAGTCTTGCTCCTTCCAGAAAGCAGATCTTGCCAAACATTACACCCACATGCTGGACCGCTTCTACATCCTAGGCGGACTGGATGATCCTAACATGAAGCAGGTTTTCTTGAACTCTTTCCCTGAACCTCTGGGCAAAGAGGCTACAAAGGCTTTGCAGCAATTGGGCCTTCGAATTGATCAGGCTCCTATAGGACGTCTCTACCAAGAGATCCTCAGTGCCCTGCAAAAGCTTTGTGACCAACAGCTCTTCTTCAAGCAATGGGAAAAGACTACCCATAAGCTCACCGATGCGTGTGACACCTCATATCTCAAGATCAAATGCAAAGATAAGGACTGCTCATGTCCTTCCAGGAAGAAATCTCATTTCTCCAAGATCCATCCCAGCAAGTTCCGTTCTAAACATAACCGACCTCCTCGGTTCAAACGGACGTCCCAGCAACAACGGCCTTATAAATTCTTCAAACGTAAGAAATTCAGTGCACAAGACTTCCACGAAGTGCTATGCCTGCGGCAAAATTGGACACTTTGCACGAATCGCCTGATAAGACTAAGCAAGCCAAGCTCATGCATATGCTTGCCCCTTTTTCCATCACGGATGATCCTGATGCAGACGTTGAATCTCTCTACTCTGTGGACGACGATTTTACGCCAGATCTACTATTCGTTCTTGAAAATTGGAACGACGAACCAGACTCTTCTTCACCCGGATCCGAACCCGAGTCCGATGGATTTGACCCCATCTACCCGATCACCTTTTTTGACCCTCCTAAGTCACCAGCTTTGGCTATCACCAAAACCCCTTTACCACAAGCTCCTCTTTCCATCCTCCCTACAACATGGGATCGTCCTATCAAGGTCATTGGCTATTTCGACACAGGTTGCGCTAACACCATCCTTGCCCCCCAGGTTCTTCCCTCCGACTATTGGAAGCCTCATCGCCAATTCTTCACTGCAGCTGATGGCGAAACTTTTTCTGTTGACCTCATTTCAAAGCATCCCATTAAACTTAGGATTTTTCCCTCTCTTACCATCTCCCACACGGTCTTAGGTTCCTCTCTTCCTGGTCGAGATGCTCTCATTGGTTTTGATGTCTTATGCCAATTACCCCACCTTCGATGGAGTATACATGGCCTCAGCTATAAGAAGCATTTTATCCCCTGGACCACTGTTCCCAAGTTGTTTCTAATGGCCCCTATTGCAGATATTAAGGACCAGTTAATCTTCCGGTGCAGTGCAGACAATCATGCTGATTTTCTCACGAAGTGTTCCAGCCCCCTTTGGCAAAATGCTAAGTTCTTCATTCTTCTTCCTTTCAAGAAGAACGAGGATATCAATCCTACTAAGGCCAGCCATTCCGGCATGAACCCTGAACATCTCGTCAGTGCTCGTCAAGAGATCGCCCTCTTGGAAGCCCAAGGTCTCATCGAGAAGACATCTTCCCCTTGGGCCTGTGAAGCTTTTTATGTCAACAAGAGAGCAGAACAAAAACGCGGCAAGCTTCGCCTCGTTATTAACTACCAACCTTTGAATGCATTTCTGCTTGATGACAAGTTCCCGTTACCTACCAGGCCAGCTCTTCTCCTCCAGCTATCTACGGCATCGTGCTTTCTCCTACAAAGATGGTGGTAGCGGTCAACACAATTGACTTCCTTGGCATCACCATCTCCAATGGACGATTCCAGCTACAACCCCATATTGGTCACTCTCTGCTAGAATTCTCGGACGGTCCTCTTACCCATCAGGAACTCCAACAGTTCCTCGGCATCATCAACTATATGGCCGAATTTCTCCCTCATCGATCCGTATGACTAGTCATCTTCACCGTCTTCGAAGAAAGATGCACCTCCATGGTCCACTATTCATACCAAGGCGATCAAGGATCTAAAGGCTCGCTCAAGACCTTCCCACTCTGCAGATTCCTTCTACAGGTCTCCGCATCCTCCGGGCATGATGCTAGTGATACACAATGGGGTCTGTTCTCCTTGAAGAACTCCCGGACAAGACACGACGTATCTGTGGATATCGCAGTGGCGAATTCAAGCCCTCTGAAAAGCACTATCATTCAACTTTCAAGGAAATTCTTGCGGTTCGTCGCGGCATTGAGAAGTTCCAGTTCTTCCTCATCGGACATTCCTTCCCGATAGAAATGGACATGACAGCTTTCCCAAAGATGATACAGTTCAAGCGAAGCAGCTCCTCAATCTCAGCTCCTTCGTTGGGCTCTGGTTTTCCCAATGGTCATTCAAGGTTCACCATATCAAAGGCAAGGACAACGTGCTTGCGGACTTCCTCTCTCGCACTAAGCACAAGTTACCATTATCTTCTTCCATCCTGTCCTTTGCATGCCCCTCACTCTGTGTGCTTCCTCTTCTTCCTCTTCACTTCCACCACGACCCTTTACTTCGGCTTCTACCAAGGCTCCCGGCCTCCCTTTTCAGCCATCTTTCTCTTCGTACCTTGTAAGCGTACGTATCTCTACATACCGGTCTGTCCTCCTCTCCATTGTTCACGCCGTGACTCCGGCTTGATCGGGTGGCTTGCCATCCGGACTATCCCTTTCTTATCCCGTTTGCCATTAATCCAGCCTTATTCGACAAAGAATGCGTAGTCTTCTTCTGGCATCTTCTTGCAGTCCATAAGGTAGCCCTCACCTTTAACCGTCACACCCTCTGGCATTATCTCAGTACGGTCTCCCCACGTTGTACACTCTCTTTAGGTTGACTGACTCGGCTCGGGGGCGTATTAGTACGTGGGACAGTGTACTTGGCATCGAACGCCGATTTGAAGAGCTCCGTACTGACGATTGACTGAGAATCAAAGTGAGTGAGTTAAGCAAAAGTCTTAATTTATGGAATGTTTGTGTGTCGTGTCTTGCGAATGTCATTCATGCATGTGTGCTATAATATATAATTATTAGTAAGATATAGGACGATATAAATGTTTAGATGTTGATAGGACTTTACATTCTTGTCTTGCGATATTATTTATTTTACTGCACTATGGTGCGAATGGTGTTGGATTTAGTTATGGGACTCGGGTGCCGGACAGTGCTGGACCGAGGATTCCATAATATGGACTCACTCATGGCATGTAGATCTAGGGCTTCGGAGCGGGATCCAAGTGCCGGTGGGTCTGGGCTTGATTGCCGTATTCTGAAATTGCATTAGAGTTGTCCATTGCATTAGGTGGAAACGGGATGGTGACCGACCGACCGCCTTCGGTATTCACATCTCGCACTTGTATACGTACGTATGGGCTAGAGGGGCGAGAGGATAGCCGGCCGACCGTATTTCGGTATCTATGGACTCGGCCTCCCGGCCTATGCACATGCGTGCCTCACTCATACAATAGGTGAATGCTGGCTAGGATAAATGTTTACCCAGTACTATGACCCTTACCGACCGGGGGTTAGGTGTCGGTCAAATCCGTGGGTTCCGACCGTTATTCGGGTATACCCACCCGGGAAGTTCGGGCGCCAACCGTATTTTGGGCTGAACGCCAGGAGCGGGATTTGACTTCGAGGATTTGCGTATATCTCTTGGTGGAGACCGTGCAATGAGGCTTCAGCCGCGACTCGGTTTGTCATCGCGGTATACCATCCGTTTATGGTACCGATGTCGGGGATGCTACCTAAGGTGTTGCTATAGTACTATACTTGACTTAGTTGTGTGTTAGGTGGATAACAATAAAACTATACATCATCATTCATTCATGTAGCATGATTGTAAATTGTATGTGATGTACGGTCTACCTTGGTGGTATGGGACACCTTGGTATCCGTCCATCATGTATGGTTTGCAGTCAACCCCATTCATTATTATTATTGTGTATGCTTGTGTGGCTTAGCCACTCATTGGGCTCAGTTGGAGCTCACTCCTCGAGAAAACATATTTTTTTAGTTGATGCAGGAACATTCAAACATGATGGCACGGAGTTCAAGACTCCTGATGAAGGTCATGAAGAGTGGTGGACTTGAGTATGAGGATCATGGACTGAGTGCTATCTTGTGAGATGTGTTCCACGAGGAACAGTGATTCTTGGTGGTGGCCATCTTTTGTTACACTTTGATAAACTATTTTTTGATTCAAAGGTGTATTCTTTTATTCCTCTCTTGATAAGTGTATTTATTATACAGTGATAATACATAGATCCTGATTAGAACCCATTGATATGAAGGGGTAAATTTGAATAGACAATATTTTATATGCTATCACCTAGCTTCTGCTAACTCTGATGTTATTAATATTAATCCTTTGTTTTTACCTATTATTTGCCGTTGTGAATGAGTTAGTCTTAGGTACTGCATCAGTGATTCTGGTGGTTAGAGAGCATATTGGTACGCTCCAGTTGCATTCCCCGTGGTTCAGGGATGGGGGTGTGACAGCTGTTCTCCTTGAAGAACTCCCGGACAAGACACGACGTATCTGTGGATATCGCAGTGGCGAATTCAAGCCCTCTGAAAAGCACTATCATTCAACTTTCAAGGAAATTCTTGCGGTTCGTCGCGGCATTGAGAAGTTCCAGTTCTTCCTCATCGGACATTCCTTCCTGATAGAAATGGACATGACAGCTTTCCCAAAGATGATACAGTTCAAGCAGAAGCAGCTCCCTGAATCTCAGCTCCTTCGTTGGGCTCAGTGGTTTTCCCAATGGTCATTCAAGGTTCACCATATCAAAGGCAAGGACAACGTGCTTGCGGACTTCCTCTCTCGCACTAAGCACAAGTTACCATTATCTTCTTCCATCCCTGTCCTTTGCATGCCCCTCACTCCAGGTGCTTCCTCTTCTTCCTCTTCACTTCCACCACCTGACCCTTTACTTCGGCTTCTACCAAGGCTCCCAGCCTCCCTTTTCAGCCATCTTTCTCTTCGTACCTTGAAAGCGTACAGTATCTCTACATACCAGTCTGTCCTCCTCTCCATTGTTCACGCCAGTGGACTCCAGTTTGACTGGGTGGCTTGCCATCCAGACTATCCCTTTCTTATCCCGTTTGCCATTAATCCAGCCTTATTCGACAAAGAATGCGTAGTCTTCTTCTGGCATCTTCTTGCAGTCCATAAGGTAGCCCTCACCTTTAACCGTCACACCCTCTGGCATTATCTCAGTACGGTTTCCACCATCTTCTCCAACCCCATAGGCTCCGCCTATTTTCGACTTCAGAGACCCCAGTGCTTAGCACGTTTTCTCCGTCTCTTTGCTCCTATTCCCACTTGGCTCAATATTCTCTCCGCCCTTGATGAGCTTCCCTTTGTCACCTACATCTTCCATCGACCACCGGATTTCATCCATCATCATCTGGTTACTCCCCCCATATTGGATCATAACCTCATTGCTTATGACCCTACCTTTACCTTCCACGAATCCAGCTCTCAGGATATCTTCATCCATCGTGATCAGTCAGATGAGCATAAGGTTCGATGGTTCACTTTCATGACAACCATGTGTACCTATAACAACGTTGATCCAGCCGCCTTGCCCTCCTGTCTTCTACAAAGTACCTCCACGGCTTGGGAAGTCAACAACGTCTGCAACACCCGTTCATCCATCGCATCATGAGCGAGCATATGGAGTTTGAAGTTGATCATGCTCTGGACTTCTTCATCCCCTACACCAGCGATACCGACTTTGATACGGATTAGGTTGTACTATATTTTTGTGTATTTTTGAATGTATGTACGTATTGATGCATGTACTCGAGTATTACGTTTGTATTGTATTTGTCAGTATATGTAATCAGTCTGTACTCAGTATTGTGTATGTATTACCGACAGGGTTAGGTAAGATGAAGACTTTGTACCAACTATGGTTAGGTAAGATGAAGACTTTGTACCAACTATGGTTAGGTAAGATGAAGACTTTGTACCAACTATGGTTAGGTAAGATGAAGACTTTGTAACCGACTATGGTTTAAGTTTTTCCTATTTAAGCAGCTCGTCTGCCCAGTTGTAAGTAAGATTGAAGAAAATCAATGAATACTCTGAATATGGTATCAACATAGGGAATAGTGCCGACCAGCGCACCAAAAGACCGATCTTGTGGGGAAGGCGCGACACTATCCTTAAGTAGTACGCCCCTACGCGGGTCCTACCGCGCTTCCGCAACGCGGCACAGTGCTGCCAGTTAATCACGGCGAAATACGCTGATCGAGCGTTTCGAACCCGCAACCTCCTGGCTCTGATACCAACATAGGGAATAGTGCCGACCAGCGCACCAAAAGACCGATCTTGTGGGGAAGGCGCGACACTATCCTTAAGTAGTACGCCCCTACGCGGGTCCACATAGGGAATAGTGCCGACCAGCGCACCAAAAGATCGACCTTGTGGGGAAGGCGCGACACTATCCTTAAGTAGTACGCCCCTACGCGGGTCCTACCGCACTTCCGCAACGCGGCACAGTGCTGCCAGTTAATCACGGCAAAATACGCTGATCGAGCGTTTCAAACCCGCAACCTCCTGGCTCTGATACCATATTCAAAGTATTCATTGATTTTCTTCAATCTTACTTACAACTGAGCAGACGAGCTGCTTAAATAGGAAAAACTTAAACCATAGTCGGTTACAAAGTCTTCATCTTACCTAACCATAGTTGGTACAAAGTCTTCATCTTACCTAACCATAGTTGGTACAAAGTCTTCATCTTACCTAACCATAGTTGGTACAAAGTCTTCATCTTACCTAACCCTGTCGGTAATACATACACAATACTGAGTACGAGATGATTACATATATCTTGACAAATACAATACAAACGTAATACGATGCAGCTGCATCGAATACGGACATACATTCAAAAATACACAAAAATACAGTACAACCTAATTCGTATCAAAGTCGGTATCGCTGGTGTAGGGGATGAAGAAGTCCAGAGCATGATCAACTTCAAACTCCATATGCTCGCTCATGATGCGATGGATGAACGGGTGTTGCAGGACGTTGTTGACTTCCCAAGCCGTGGAGGTACTTTGTAGAAGACAGGAGGGCAAGGCGGCTGGATCAACGTTGTTATAGGTACACATGGTTGTCATGAAAGTGAACCATCGAACCTTATGCTCATCTGACTGATCACGATGGATGAAGATATCCTGAGAGCTGGATTCGTGGAAGGTAAAGGTAGGGTCATAAGCAATGAGGTTATGATCCAATATGGGGGGAGTAACCAGATGATGATGGATGAAATCCGGTGGTCGATGGAAGATGTAGGTGACAAAGGGAAGCTCATCAAGGGCGGAGAGAATATTGAGCCAAGTGGGAATAGGAGCAAAGAGACGGAGAAAACGTGCTAAGCACTGGGGTCTCTGAAGTCGAAAATAGGCGGAGCCTATGGGGTTGGAGAAGATGGTGGAAACCGTACTCAGATAATGCCAGAGGGTGTGACGGTTAAAGGTGAGGGCTACCTTATGGACTGCAAGAAGATGCCAGAAGAAGACTACGCATTCTTTGTCGAATAAGGCTGGATTAATGGCAAACGGGATAAGAAAGGGATAGTCTGGACACGACGTATCTGTGGATATCGCAGTGGCGAATTCAAGCCCTCTGAAAAGCACTATCATTCAACTTTCAAGGAAATTCTTGCGGTTCGTCGCGGCATTGAGAAGTTCCAGTTCTTCCTCATCGGACATTCCTTCCTGATAGAAATGGACATGACAGCTTTCCCAAAGATGATACAGTTCAAGCAGAAGCAGCTCCCTGAATCTCAGCTCCTTCGTTGGGCTCAGTGGTTTTCCCAATGGTCATTCAAGGTTCACCATATCAAAGGCAAGGACAACGTGCTTGCGGACTTCCTCTCTGCACTAAGCACAAGTTACCATTATCTTCTTCCATCCCTGTCCTTTGCATGCCCCTCCTCCAGGTGCTTCCTCTTCTTCCTCTTCACTTCCACCACACGACCCTTTACTTGGCTTCTACCAAGGCTCCCACCTCCCTTTTCAGCCATCTTTCTCTTCGTACCTTGAAAGCGTACAGTATCTCTACATACCAGTCTGTCCTCCTCTCCATTGTTCACGCCAGTGGACTCCAGTTTGACTGGGTGGCTTGCCATCCAGACTATCCCTTTCTTATCCCGTTTGCCATTAATCCAGCCTTATTCGACAAAGAATGCGTAGTCTTCTTCGGCATCTTCTTGCGATCCATAAGGTAGCCCTCACCTTTAACCGTCACACCCTCCGGCATTATCTCGATGCGGTTTCCACCATCTTCTCCAACCCCATAGGCTCCGCCTATTTTCGACTTCGAGACCCAGTGCTTAGCACGTTTTCTCCGTCTCTTTGCTCCTATTCCCACTTGGCTCAATATTCTCTCCGCCCTTGATGAGCTTCCCTTTGTCACCTACATCTTCCATCGACCACCGGATTTCATCCATCATCATCTGGTTACTCCCCCCATATTGGATCATAACCTCATTGCTTATGACCCTACCTTTACCTTCCACGAATCCAGCTCTCAGGATATCTTCATCCATAGTGATCAGTCAGATGAGCATAAGGTTCGATGGTTCACTTTCATGACAACCATGTGTACCTATAACAACGTTGATCCAGCCGCCTTGCCCTCCTGTCTTCTACAAAGTACCTCCACGGCTTGGGAAGTCAACAACGTCCTGCAACACCCGTTCATCCATCGCATCATGAGCGAGCATATGGAGTTTGAAGTTGATCATGCTCTGGACTTCTTCATCCCCTACACCAGCGATACCGACTTTGATACGGATTAGGTTGTACTATATTTTTGTGTATTTTTGAATGTATGTCTGTATTCAGTCTGTACTCAGTATTACGTTTGTATTGTATTTGTCAGTATATGTAATCAGTCTGTACTCAGTATTGTGTATGTATTACCGACAGGGTTAGGTAAGATGAAGACTTTGTACCAACTATGGTTAGGTAAGATGAAGACTTTGTACCAACTATGGTTAGGTAAGATGAAGACTTTGTACCAACTATGGTTAGGTAAGATGAAGACTTTGTAACCGACTATGGTTTAAGTTTTTCCTATTTAAGCAGCTCGTCTGCTCAGTTGTAAGTAAGATTGAAGAAAATCAATGAATACTCTGAATATGGTATCAACATAGGGAATAGTGCCGACCAGCGCACCAAAAGACCGATCTTGTGGGGAAGGCGCGACACTATCCTTAAGTAGTACGCCCCTACGCGGGTCCTACCGCGCTTCCGCAACGCGCACAGTGCGTTGCCAGATAATCACGGCGAAATACGCTGATCGAGCGTTTCGAACCCGCAACCTCCTGGCTCGATACCAACATAGGGAATAGTGCCGACCAGCGCACCAAAAGACCGATCTTGTGGGGAAGGCGCGACACTATCCTTAAGTAGTACGCCCCTACGCGGGTCCACATAGGGAATAGTGCCGACCAGCGCACCAAAAGATCGACCTTGTGGGGAAGGCGCGACACTATCCTTAAGTAGTACGCCCCTACGCGGGTCCTACCGCGCTTCCGCAACGCGGCACAGTGCTGCCAGTTAATCACGGCAAAATACGCTAATCGAGCGTTTCAAACCCGCAACCTCCTGGCTCGATACCATATTCGAGTATTCATTGATTTTCTTCAATCTTACTTTAACCGAGCGCATTTAGCCGCTTAAATAGGAAAAACTTAAACCATAGTCGTTTATAAAGTCTTCATCTTACCTAACCATAGTTGGTACAAAGTCTTCATCTTACCTAACCATAGTTGGTACAAAGTCTTCATCTTACCTAACCATAGTTGGTACAAAGTCTTCATCTTACCTAACCCTGTCGGTAATACATACACAATACTGAGTACAGACTGATTACATATACTGACAAATACAATACAAACGTAATACTGAGTACAGACTGAATACAGACATACATTCAAAAATACACAAAAATACAGTACAACCTAATTCGTATCAAAGTCGGTATCGCTGGTGTAGGGGATGAAGAAGTCCAGAGCATGATCAACTTCAAACTCCATATGCTCGCTCATGATGCGATGGATGAACGGGTGTTGCAGGACGTTGTTGAATTCCCAAGCCGTGGAGGTACTTTGTAGAAGACAGGAGGGCAAGGCGGCTGGATCAACGTTGTTATAGGTACACATGGTTGTCATGAAAGTGAACCATCGAACCTTATGCTCATCTGACTGATCACGATGGATGAAGATATCCTGAGAGCTGGATTCGTGGAAGGTAAAGGTAGGGTCATAAGCAATGAGGTTATGATCCAATATGGGGGAGTAACCGGATGATGATGGATGAAATCCGGTGGTCGATGGAAGATGTAGGTGACAAAGGGAAGCTCATCAAGGGCGGAGAGAATATTGAGCCAAGTGGGAATAGGAGCAAAGAGACGGAGAAAACGTGCTAAGCACTGGGGTCTCTGAAGTCGAAAATAGGCGGAGCCTATGGGGTTGGAGAAGATGGTGGAAACCGTACTGAGATAATGCCAGAGGGTGTGACGGTTAAAGGTGAGGGCTACCTTATGGACTGCAAGAAGATGCCAGAAGAAGACTACGCATTCTTTGTCGAATAAGGCTGGATTAATGGCAAACGGGATAAGAAAGGGATAGTCTGGATGGCAAGCCACCCAGTCAAACTGGAGTCCACTGGCGTGAACAATGGAGAGGAGGACAGACTGGTATGTAGAGATACTGTACGCTTTCAAGGTACGAAGAGAAAGATGGCTGAAAAGGGAGGCTGGGAGCCTTGGTAGAAGCCGAAGTAAAGGGTCAGGTGGTGGAAGTGAAGAGGAAGAAGAGGAAGCACTGGAGTGAGGGGCATGCAAAGGACAGGGGATGGAAGAAGATAATGGTAACTTGTGCTTAGTGCGAGAGAGGAAGTCCATAAGCACGTTGTCCTTGCCTTTGATATGGTGAACCTTGAATGACCATTGGGAAAACCACCGAGCCCAACGAAGGAGCCGAGATTCGTGAGCGCTTCAGCTTGAACCGTATCATCTTTGGGAAAGTGTCATGTCCATTTCTATCAGGAAGGAATGTCCGATGAGGAAGAACTAGAACTTCTCAATGCCGCGACGAACCGCAAGAATTTCCTTGAAAGTTGAATGATAGTGCTTTTCAGAGGGCTTGAATTCGCCACTGCGATATCCACAGATACGCCGTGGTGCTTGTGGAGCAGTATCCACTTCACTATCACTGCTGTAGATGATAGGTTCAGTTGCCTGAGGATCATCTGGGGCCTTAGTCTGATAGATGGGCAAAGGACTAGAAGAAGACTGGGAGTCTAAGTCCGAAGAAGTAGTGACAGAGGAAACCTTAGAGATGGATAAAGCTGGTATGCGTTGAGGGGATAAGGTTAAGCTGAGTCAAGTAATTGCTAAGGGTATTTGGGTGAGCGAGTCTTTGGAACAGCCGTATAGGCGAGTCGGAGGGGATGGTTTAGATCTGGGAGGATCCCAGGGGATAAAACCAGGAGGTCCTGAAGGTTGCTCGGATAAAGGTTGGAAAGTAGGTTGCACCATAGGCTTAGCAATATTAACGGGGAAGGCTGAAAGATGTTTGGGATGGCGACGGGTATGAGTCATGAGATCGCTTGGGTTTAGCGGATCGTGCTTTATGAGCAGCCAGGTGCCTTTCTTGGTCTTGGAGCTCCTTGAACATAGCCGTAGGAAAGCTATGTGGTGCCCGATAGTCATGAAAAACCGGGGTCATAGACGAGTCGAGGAACAGTGTCGGACTAGCCGGATAGGCTTGAGTTTGAGCTAGACGGAGCTGTTCTTCCGGAAGGCGTTTCTCCTTTTCTCGGCCGAAATAAGAGAAGAAGCCTGGGCGAAATCCTTCACCGTCATAGCTATAGTCATAAGCTCTGGTGTAAGGATGCAATCCGTGATTTCAAATATCGGATGTCGCCTTCGTTCGACGGAGAGCAAGTGTGTGATGTTCTTGGTATGAGAGAAGCTTGGTGAGATTCGATTTGAACCAAAGCATTCTCGCCTGCCAATTGAGTGGGCTTCAACAGAGTGTTGTGAGCCATCGGCCATTGTTGTCAAGAACATTAGGAGGGATAATCTTCCATTTGTGATGGCGGCGATCAGCATCCTCATAATCAACCGTAGGAGGAAAATTCTGCGATGCCTTGAGCTGGTAGCCATGTAACATGGAATGGGCTCTTGCCATAGCATGAGCGGAGGTTCCGATGGTGGAGATGGAGGAGCAGTGGCAAATCGCTTGCAGAAAGCGAGTGGACGGAGGTGGAGTCATCGGAGTGTCGGGAGGTGAACAACAACCCATTGAGCGGGGTTTGCTGCTGCCATACTCGACGATGAACGATATCGTCCACGGTGCCGTCGCCTAGAGGGCCGGCGTTAGGACACTGCTTGATAGCGAAGCCGAGAGAGTCCGGACTGATATTCACGGAAATATTGTTCCTTGCCCAGCGTGACCTGGTTTTTGAGAAAAAGGGGGAGCTCGAACATACTCCTTGAGACCCTGGGTCTTCTTGGGAGCAATGATAGTTCGAAGCTTCCTGGTGACCGAAGATGACGTCTGTGGGAAGACATCATAAGGATTGAGGATCGGGAAGTTCGTCGGATGGATCTGCTGTTCAGCCGGCGTGTAGCTGAGTTCATACAAGTAATCCACCTTAGACGCATGAGATTGCTTAAGTGTGACCGGAGCCGTAACTGGAGGTTGTAAAGCCATAAAAAGAAAGAGCAAAAGACCACTGTGTGCTAGAGATGCACCTGGACCTCTGTCTAGGGACTGGTTCGAGATGGTTTCAGTAAAACGGAGAATATATGAATAATAAGCTTCGTAGACTCTGGTCGGAGGTAACCCGATTGTGCCGGGATTTTATAGCGGCCTTGCCTGCATACCCACACCTACCTCAAGGGACGTTACCAACCAGAGCTTGGGAAGAACATTAGCCATAAATCACACCTTTTTCTGATGCAGAGGATCCGTCGAAGACGACAACTGCAGAGCATACTTAGGCAACAAAAAAGGAAACCATAAGAAACCAGAGGGAGAGACAGAAGAACAGGGAGCAGAGCTCCAACAAACAGGAGTCAAGAGAACTACTCACAAGGCTCTGATACCATATTCAGAGTATTCATTGATTTTCTGGAAGGAGAACAGCACCCCATTGTGTATCACTAGCATCTGTCTGGAGGATGCGGAGACCTGTAGAAGGAATCTGCAGAGTGGGAAGGTCTTGAGCAGAGCCTTCAGATCCTTGACTGCCTTGGTATGAATAGTGGACCATGGAGGTGCATCTTTCTTCAGAAGACGGTGAAGATGACTAGTCATACGGATCTGATGAGGGAGAAATTCGGCCATATAGTTGATGATGCCGAGGAACTGTTGTAGTTCCTGTCGGGTAAGAGGACCGTCCGAGAATTCTAGCAGAGAGTGACCAATATGGGGTTGTAGCTGGAATCGTCCATTGGAGATGGTGACGCCAAGGAAGTCAATTGTGTTGACCGCTACCACCATCTTTGTAGGAGAAAGCACGATGCCGTGGGCAATAGTGATGTCCAAGAATTGTTGAAGGAGGAGGGCATGATCGTCCTCTCGTGGTAGAGAAACAGGAGGATGTCGTCAATGTAGATGAGAGCATGCTCTTGGATGGGGGCATAGATTTGTAACATAGCCTTCTGGAATAATGATGGAGCCACTTTCGAGTCCAAAAGGGAGGACCTTCCATTGGTAATGACCTCCAGGAATACAGAAACCTGTTTTGGGTCGATCATCAGGATGAATACCCAATTGCCAGAAACCGGCCTTGAGGTCGAATTTGCTGAAGAACTTGGCCGTAGATAGCTGGAGGAGAAGAGCTGGCCTGGTAGGTAACGGGAACTTGTCATCAAGCAGAAACGCATTCAAAGGTTGGTAGTTGATAACGAGGCGAAGCTTGCCGCGTTTTTGTTCTGCTCTCTTGTTGACATAAAAAGCTTCACAGGCCCAAGGGGAAGATGTCTTCTCGATGAGACCTTGGGCTTCCAAGAGGGCGATCTCTTGACGAGCACTGACGAGATGTTCAGGGTTCATGCCGGAATGGCTGGCCTTAGTAGGATTGATATCCTCGTTCTTCTTGAAAGGAAGATGGATGAAGAACTTAGCATTTTGCCAAAGGGGGCTGGAACACTTCGTGAGAAAATCAGCATGATTGTCTGCACTGCACCGGAGGATTAACTGGTCCTTAATATCTGCAATAGGGGCCATTAGAAACAACTTGGGAACAGTGGTCCAGGGGATAAAATGCTTCTTATAGCTGAGGCCATGTATACTCCATCGAAGGTGGGGTAATTGGCATAAGACATCAAAACCAATGAGAGCATCTCGACCAGGAAGAGAGGAACCTAAGACCGTGTGGGAGATGGTAAGAGAGGGAAAAATCCTAAGTTTAATGGGATGCTTTGAAATGAGGTCAACGAGAAAAGTTTCGCCATCACCGCAGCGATGAAGAATTGGCGATGAGGCTTCCAATAGTCGGAGGGAAGAACCTGGGGGGCAAGGATGGTGTTAGCGCATCCTGTGTCGAAATAGCCAATGACCTTGATAGGACGATCCCATGTTGTAGGGAGGATGGAAAGAGGAGCTTGTGGTAAAGGAGTTTTGGTGATAGCCAAAGCTGGTGACTTAGGAGGGTCAAAAAAGGTGATCGGGTAGATGGGGTCAAATCCATCGGACTCGGGTTCGGATCCGGGTGAAGAAGAGTCTGGTTCGTCGTTCCAATTTTCAAGAACGAACAGTAGATCTGGCGTAAAATCGTCGTCCACAGAGTAGAGAGATTCAACGTCTGCATCAGGATCATCCGTGATGGAAAAAGGGGCAAGCATATGCATGAGCTTGGCTTGCTTAGTCTTATCAGGGCAGTTCCGTGCAAAGTGTCCAATTTTGCCGCAGGCATAGCACTTCGTGGAAGTCTTGTGCCTGAATTTCTTACGTTTGAAGAATTTATAAGGCCGTTGTTGCTGGGACGTCCGTTTGAACCGAGGAGGTCGGTTATGTTTAGAACGGAACTTGCTGGGACGGATCTTGGAGAAATGAGATTTCTTCCTGGAAGGACATGAGCAGTCCTTATCTTTGCATTTGATCTTGAGATATGAGGTGTCACACGCATCGGTGAGCTTATGGGTAGTCTTTTCCCATTGCTTGAAGAAGAGCTGTTGGTCACAAAGCTTTTGCAGGGCACTGAGGATCTCTTGGTAGAGACGTCCTATAGGAGCCTGATCAATTCGAAGGCCAAATTGCTGCAAAGCCTTTGTAGCCTCTTTGCCCAGAGGTTCAGGGAAAGAGTTCAAGAAAACCTGCTTCATGTTAGGATCATCCAGTCCGCCTAGGATGTAGAAGCGGTCCAGCATGCGGGTGTAATGTTTGGCAAGATCTGCTTTCTGGAAGGAGCAGCACTTCATCTGGAAATATTCTTCTCGAGCTTTGATGCGATTGTTCTCAATAGGGCCAATCATTTCATTGTATAATTGGGCGATGAAAACATCGATGGGGATCTGAGTCCATTGAAGCTGACGATAACCACCAAGGGCCATAAACCATTCTCTGAGAGTGCCATGGGAACGGGCCAAAAACTTGGTGAGGACAGTATTGTCAGTAGCACCAGCAATTAACATTTCTGCAGTGAGCCATGCATGAAACTCGGAGATACATTCAGGCCATTTGTGGAAAGGAAGGCCGTCAAAGGTAAACAGCTGTATGGGGTCTTGATTGCCAAAAGGGCTTGGAGTCTGAACCTGAGGAGGCATCGTGGGATGCTAGGCCTGAGGCTGTTGTTGGTGCCGTGGTGCTTGTGGAGCAGTATCCACTTCACTATCACTGCTGTAGATGATAGGTTCAGTTGCCTGAGGATCATCTGGGGCCTTAGTCTGATAGATGGGCAAAGGACTCGAAGAAGACTAGGAGTCTAAGTCCGAAGAAGTAGTGACAGAGGAAACCTTAGAGATGGATAAAGCTGGTATGCATTGAGGGGATAAGGTTAACTGAGTCAAGTAATTGCTAAGGGTATTTGGGTGAGCAGGTGCTGGAACAGCCGTATAGGCAGAGTCAGGAGGGGATGGTTTAGATCTGGGAGGAACCCAGGGGATAAAACCAGGAGGTCCTGAAGGTTGCTCGGATAAAGGTTGGAAAGTAGGTTGCACCATAGGCTTAGCAATATTAACAGGGGAAGGCTGAAAGACTGGCTGGGATGGCGACGGGTATGAGTCATGAGATCGCTTGGGTTTAGCGGATCGTGCTTTATGAGCAGCCAGGTGCCTTTGCTGGTCTTGGAGCTCCTTGAACATAGCCGTAGGAAAGCTATGTGGCGCCTGATAGTCATGAAAAACCGGGGTCATGACAGAGTCAGGGAACAGTGTCGGACTAGCCGGATAGGCTTGAGTTTGAGCTAGACGGAGCTGTTCTTCCAGAAGACGTTTCTCCTTTTCTCGGCCAGAAATAAGATAAGAAGCCTGGGCGAAATCCTTCACCGTCATAGCTATAGTCATAAGCTCCTGGTGTAAGGATGCAATCCGTGATTTCAAATATCGGATGTCGCCTTCGTTCTGACGGAGAGCAAGTGTTTGATGTTCTTGGTATGAGAGAAGCTTGGTGAGATACTGATTCTGAACCAAAGCATTCTCAGCCTGCCAATTGAGCTGGGCTTCAACAGGAGTGTTGTGAGCCATCTGGCCATTGTTGTCAAGAACATTAGGAGGGATAATCTTCCATTTGTGATGGCGGCGATCAGCATCCTCATAATCAACCGTAGGAGGAAAATTCCTGCTGATGCCTTGAATCCTAGTAGCCATGTAACATGGAATGAGCTGTCACGCCATAGCATGAGCGGAGGTTCCGATGGTGGAGATGGAGGAGCAGGTGGCAAATCTGGCTTGCAGGAAGCAGTGGACGGAGGTGGAGTCATCGGAGTGTCGGGAGGTGAACAACAACCCATTGAGCAGGGTTTGCTGCTGCCATACTCGACGATGAACTGATATAGTCCACGGTCGTCGCCTAGAGGGCCGACGTTAGGACAGCCTGCTTGATAGCGAAGCCAGAGAGAGTCTGGACTGATATTCACCGGGAAATATTGTTCCTTGCCACTGGCGGTGACCTGGTTTTGAGAAAAAGGGGGAGCCTGAACATACTCCTTCAGACCCTGGGTCTTCTTGGGAGCAATGATAGTTCGAAGCTTTCTGGTGACCGAAGACGACGCGTCGTGGGAAGACATCATAAGGATTGAGGATCGGGAAGTTCGTCGGATGGATCTTTGTTCAGCCGGCGTGTAGCTGAGTTCATACAAGTAATCCACCTTAGACGCATGAGATTGCTTAAGTGTGACCGGAGCCGTAACTGGAGGTTGTAAAGCCATAAAAAGAAAGAGCAAAAGACCACTGTGTGCTAGAGATGCACCCGGACCTCTGTCTGGGGACTGGTTCGAGATGGTTTCAGTAAAACGGAGAATATATGAATAATAAGCTTCGTAGACTATGGTCGGAGGTAACCCGATTGTGCCGGGATTTTATAGCGGCCTTGCCTGCATACCCACACCTACCTCAAGGGACGTTACCAACCAGAGCTTGGGAAGAACATTAGCCATAAATCACACCTTTTTCTCGATGCGGAGGATCCGCGGAGGCGACAAGCTGCAGAGCATACTTAGGCAACAAAAAAGGAAACCATAAGAAACCAGAGGGAGAGACAGAAGAACAGGGAGCAGAGCTCCAACAAACAGGAGTCAAGAGAACTACTCACAAGGCTCTGATACCAGTTCATCATCGAGTAGCAGAGCTCCAACAAACATGAGCGAGCATATGGAGTTTGAAGTTGATCATGCTCTGGACTTCTTCATCCCCTACACCAGCGATACCGACTTTGATACGGATTAGGTTGTACCGTATTTTTGTGTATTTTTGAATGTATGTCCGTATTGATCACTGCATCAGTATTACGTTTGTATTGTATTTGTCGATATATGTAATCAGTCTGTACTCAGTATTGTGTATGTATTACCGACAGGGTTAGGTAAGATGAAGACTTTGTACCAACTATGGTTAGGTAAGATGAAGACTTTGTACCAACTATGGTTAGGTAAGATGAAGACTTTGTAACCGACTATGGTTTAAGTTTTTCCTATTTAAGCAGCTCGTCTGCTCAGTTGTAAGTAAGATTGAAGAAAATGAATGAAAACTCTGAATATGGTATCAGAGCCTTGTGAGTAGTTCTCTTGACTCCTGTTTGTTGGAGCTCTGCTCCCTGTTCTTCTGTCTCTCCCTCTGGTTTCTTATGGTTTCCTTTTTTGTTGCCTAAGTATGCTCTGCAGTTGCCGTCTCCGACGGATCCTCTGCATCAGAAAAAGGTGTGATTTATGGCTAATGTTCTTCCCAAGCTCTGGTTGGTAACGTCCCTTGAGGTAGGTGTGGGTATGCAGGCAAGGCCGCTATAAAATCTCGGCACAATCGGGTTACCTCCGACCAGAGTCTACGAAGCTTATTATTCATATATTCTCCGTTTTACTGAAACCATCTCGAACCAGTCCCCAGACAGAGGTCCGGGTGCATCTCTAGCACACAGTGGTCTTTTGCTCTTTCTTTCTATGGCTTTACAACCTCCAGTTACGGCTCCGATCACACTTAAGCAATCTCATGCGTCTAAGGTGGATTACTTGTATGAACTCAGCTACACGCCGGCTGATCAGCAGATCCATCCGACGAACTTCCCGATCCTCAATCCTTATGATGTCTTCCCACAGACGTCGTCTTCGTCACCAGAAAGCTTCGAACTATCATTGCTCCCAAGAAGACCCAGGGTCTGAAGGAGTATGTTCAGGCTCCCCCTTTTTCCCAAAACCAGGTCACCGCCAGTGGCAAGGAACAATATTTCCCGATGAATATCAGTCCAGACTTGATCCGCCAGTGGATCCATCTTGGCTACACCCATCTTCATTTGGGTGCGGTTAAGATCGCAACAACCTTTCATGGTCGCAAAAGTCTCCCAGTGGCGATGCGTCTCAACTTTCTGGACACCCGATTCCGGAATTTCCCCCATGCCACCATTACAGATGTTCAGACCACTCTGAACGACGGCACCGTCTTCTACACTGTATACCCGAACTACAATATTTCTCTTGAGGATCCCAATCTTTCGGATGCCTGGCAGTTCTTGATCTGACTCACCGGTGCTCCTCAGAAGGAAACAGCAATTGCAGCCACTCTTCATTATCAGATCTGCTACAGGTTGCAAAATCATGCTATGAACCTCAATACTGGATTTTCCAGTAATGATGCGGCTTTCTTCGTCCAGATCGGCGAAGCCAGGATCCCGACAATCACTCATGTCCCTCGGCAGATTGATCGCGAGACCCTCATCAAACTTATCCCAGAGTCCTGGATCACGGCTTACGAATCTACCCACAACATCCCTGCTGCAACTCCTCCGTTGACAGCGACAAATCCCGTCTATAAATCCCTCGAGGACGGACGTACCATGGTCACTTACCCACGACCAATCTGATATGGGTATGATTCTCCCGATTCCAACCGCGGATGACCTGTTTTGATCGGGATCGATGATCTTGATGATTCTCCTCCTCCTACGGCGCTCCGAAACCTAAAAGAAGAAACGCGCCCAGACTCTCTCACGGCTTCGCTATTAAGTAGGCTGTCCTAACGTCGGCCCTCTAGGCGACGACCGTGGACGATATCAGTTCATCGTCGAGTATGGCAGCAGCAAACCCTGCTCAGTGGGTTGTTGTTCACCTCCCGACACTCCGATGACTCCACCTCCATCCACTGCTTCCTGCAAGCCAGATTTGCCACCTGCTCCTCCATCTCCACCATCGGAACCTCCGCTCATGCTATGGCAAGCAGCAGCCCATTCCATGTTACATGGCTACCGATTCAAGGCATCAAATAGAATTTTCCTCCTACGGTTGATTATGAGGATGCTGATCGCGCCATCACAAATGGAAGATTATCCCTCCTAATGTTCTTGACAACAATGGCCAGATGGCTCACAACACTCCTGTTGAAGCCCAGCTCAATTGGCAGGCTGAGAATGCTTTGGTTCAGAATCAGTATCTCACCAAGCTTCTCTCATACCAAGAACATCACACACTTGCTCTCCGTCAGAACGAAGGCGACATCCGATATTTGAAATCACGGATTGCATCCTTACACCAGGAGCTTATGACTATAGCTATGACGGTGAAGGATTTCGCCCAGGCTTCTTCTCTTATTTCTCGGCCGAGAAAAGGAGAAACGTCTTCGGAAGAACAGCTCCGTCTAGCTCAAACTCAAGCCTATCCGGCTAGTCCGACACTTGTTCCTCGACTCGTCATGACCCCGGTTTTTCATGACTATCAGCGCCACATAGCTTTCCTACGGCTATGTTCAAGGAGCTCCAAGACCAAGAAAGGCACTGGCTGCTCATAAAGCACGATCCGCTAAACCCAAGCGATCTCATGACTCATACCGTCGCCATCCCGCCCGATCTTTCAGCCTTCCCTGTTAATATTGCTAAGCCTATGGTGCAACCTACTTTCCAACCTTTATCCGAGCAACCTTCAGGACCTCCTGGTTTTATCCCCTGGGTTCCTCCCAGATCTAAACCATCCCCTCCTGACTCTGCCTATACGGCTGTTCCAGCACCTGCTCACCCAAATACCCTTAGCAATTCCTTGACTCAGTTAACCTTATCCCCTCAACGCATACCAGCTTTATCCATCTCTAAGGTTTCCTCTGTCACTACTTCTTCGGACTTAGACTCCCAGTCTTCTTCGAGTCCTTTGCCCATCTATCAGACTAAGGCCCCAGATGATCCTCAGGCAACTGAACCTATCATCTACAGCAGTGATAGTGAAGTGGATACTGCTCCACAAGCACCACGGCACCAACAACAGCCTCAGGCCCAGCATCCCACGATGCCTCCTCAGGTTCAGACTCCAAGCCCTTTTGGCAATCAAGACCCCAAACAGCTGTTTACCTTTGACGGTCTTCCTTTCCACAAATGGCCTGAACGTATCTCCGAGTTTCATGCATGGCTCACTGCAGAAATGTTAATTGCTGGTGCTACTGACAATACTGTCCTCACCAAGTTTTTGGCCCGTTCCCATGGCACTCTCAGAGAATGGTTTATGGCCCTTGGTGGTTATCGTCAGCTTCAATGGACTCAGATCCCCATCGATGTTTTCATCGCCCAATTATACAATGAAATGATTGGCCCTATTGAGAACAATCGCATCAAAGCTCGAGAAGAATATTTCCAGATGAAGTGCTGCTCCTTCCAGAGAGCAGATCTTGCCAAACATTACACCCGCATGCTGGACCGCTTCTACATCCTAGGCGGACTGGATGATCCTAACATGAAGCAGGTTTTCTTGAACTCTTTCCCTGAACCTCTGGGCAAAGAGGCTACAAAGGCTTTGCAGCAATTTGGCCTTCGAATTGATCAGGCTCCTATAGGACGTCTCTACCAAGAGATCCTCAGTGCCCTGCAAAAGCTTTGTGACCAACAGCTCTTCTTCAAGCAATGGGAAAAGACTACCCATAAGCTCACCGATGCGTGTGACACCTCATATCTCAAGATCAAATGCAAAGATAAGGACTGCTCATGTCCTTCCAGGAAGAAATCTCATTTCTCCAAGATCCGTCCCAGCAAGTTCCGTTCTAAACATAACCGACCTCCTCGGTTCAAACGGACGTCCCAGCAACAACGGCCTTATAAATTCTTCAAACGTAAGAAATTCAGGCACAAGACTTCCACGAAGTGCTATGCCTGCAGCAAAATTGGACACTTTGCACGGAACTGCCCTGATAAGACTAAGCAAGCCAAGCTCATGCATATGCTTGCCCCTTTTTTCCATCACGGATGATCCTGATGCAGACGTTGAATCTCTCTACTCTGTGGACGACGATTTTACGCCAGATCTACTGTTCGTTCTTGAAAATTGGAACGACGAACCAGACTCTTCTTCACCCGGATCGAACCCGAGTCCGATGGATTTGACCCCATCTACCCGATCACCTTTTTGACCCTCCTAAGTCACCGCTTTGGCTATCACCAAAACCCTTTACCACAAGCTCCTCTTTCCATCCTCCCTACAACATGGGATCGTCCTATCAAGGTCATTGGCTATTTGACACAGGATGCGCTAACACCATCCTTGCCCCCAGTTCTTCCCTCCGACTATTGGAAGCCTCATCGCCAATTCTTCACTGCAGCTGATGGCGAAACTTTTTCTGTTGACCTCATTTCAAAGCATCCCATTAAACTTAGGATTTTTCCCTCTCTTACCATCTCCCACACGGTCTTAGGTTCCTCTCTTCCTGGTCGAGATGCTCTCATTGGTTTTGATGTCTTATGCCAATTACCCCACCTTCGATGGAGTATACATGGCCTCAGCTATAAGAAGCATTTTATCCCCTGGACCACTATTCCCAAGTTGTTTCTAATGGCCCCTATTGCAGATATTAAGGACCCGATTAATCTGCGGTGCAAGGCAGAACAATCATGCTGATTTTCTCACGAAGTGTTCCAGCCCCCTTTGGCAAAATGCTAAGTTCTTCATCCATCTTCCTTTCAAGAAGAACGAGGATATCAATCCTACTAAGGCCAGCCATTCCGGCATGAACCCGAACATCTCGTCGGTGCTCGTCAAGAGATCGCCCTCTTGGAAGCCCAAGGTCTCATCGAGAAGACATCTTCCCCTTGGGCTGTGAAGCTTTTTTATGTCAACAAGAGAGCGAGAACAAAAACGCGGCAAGCTTCGCCCGTTATCAACTACCAACCTTTGAATGCGTTTCTGCTTGATGACAAGTTCCCGTTACCTACCAGGCCAGCTCTTCTCCTCCAGCTATCTACGGCCAAGTTCTTCAGCAAATTCGACCTCAAGGCCGGTTTCTGGCAATTGGGTATTCATCCTGATGATCGACCCAAAACAGGTTTCTGTATTCCTGGAGGTCATTACCAATGGAAGGTCCTCCCTTTTGGACTGAAAGTGGCTCCATCATTATTCCAGCAGGCTATGTTACAAATCTATGCCCCCATCCAAGAGCATGCTCTCATCTACATTGACGACATCCTCCTGTTCTCTACCACAGAGGACGATCATGCCCTCCTCCTTCAACAATTCTTGGACATCACTATTGCCCACGGCATCGTGCTTTCTCCTACAAAGATGGTGGTAGCGGTCAACACAATTGACTTCCTTGGCGTCACCATCTCCAATGGACGATTCCAGCTACAACCCCATATTGGTCACTCTCTGCTAGAATTCTCGGACGGTCCTCTTACCCATCAGGAACTCCAACAGTTCCTCGGCATCATCAACTATATGGCCGAATTTCTCCCTCATCAGATCCGTATGACTAGTCATCTTCACCGTCTTCTGAAGAAAGATGCACCTCCATGGTCCACTATTCATACCAAGGCAGTCAAGGATCTGAAGGCTCTGGCTCAAGACCTTCCCACTCTGCAGATTCCTTCTACAGGTCTCCGCATCCTCCAGACAGATGCTAGTGATACACAATGGGGTGCTGTTCTCCTTGAAGAACTCCCGGACAAGACACGACGTATCTGTGGATATCGCAGTGGCGAATTCAAGCCCTCTGAAAAGCACTATCATTCAACTTTCAAGGAAATTCTTGCGGTTCGTCGCGGCATTGAGAAGTTCCAGTTCTTCCTCATCGGACATTCCTTCCTGATAGAAATGGACATGACAGCTTTCCCAAAGATGATACAGTTCAAGCAGAAGCAGCTCCCTGAATCTCAGCTCCTTCGTTGGGCTCAGTGGTTTTCCCAATGGTCATTCAAGGTTCACCATATCAAAGGCAAGGACAACGTGCTTGCGGACTTCCTCTCTCGCACTAAGCACAAGTTACCATTATCTTCTTCCATCCCTGTCCTTTGCATGCCCCTCACTCCGGTGCTTCCTCTTCTTCCTCTTCACTTCCACCACGACCCTTTACTTCGGCTTCTACCAAGGCTCCCACCTCCCTTTTCAGCCATCTTTCTCTTCGTACCTTGAAAGCGTACGAGTATCTCTACATACGATCTGTCCTCCTCTCCATTGTTCACGCCTGACTCGAGTTGATGGGTGGCTTGCCATCCAGACTATCCCTTTCTTATCCCGTTTGCCATTAATCCAGCCTTATTCGACAAAGAATGCGTAGTCTTCTTCTGGCATCTTCTTGCAGTCCATAAGGTAGCCCTCACCTTTAACCGTCACACCCTCTGGCATTATCTCAGTACGGTTTCCACCATCTTCTTCAACCCCATAGGCTCCGCCTATTTTCGACTTCAGAGACCCCAGTGCTTAGCACGTTTTCTCCGTCTCTTTGCTCCTATTCCCACTTGGCTCAATATTCTCTCCACCCTTGATGAGCTTCCCTTTGTCACCTACATCTTCCATCGACCACCGGATTTCATCCATCATCATCTGGTTACTCCCCCCATATTGGATCATAACCTCATTGCTTATGACCCTACCTTTACCTTCCACGAATCCAGCTCTCGGGATATCTTCATCCATCGTGATCGGTCGGATGAGCATAAGGTTCGATGGTTCACTTTCATGACAACCATGTGTACCTATAACAACGTTGATCCAGCCGCCTTGCCCTCCTGTCTTCTACAAAGTACCTCCATGGCTTGGGAAGTCAACAACGTCCTGCAACACCCGTTCATCCATCGCATCATGAGCGAGCATATGGAGTTTGAAGTTGATCATGCTCTGGACTTCTTCATCCCCTACACCAGCGATACCGACTTTGATACGGATTAGGTTGTACTGTATTTTTGTGTATTTTTTGTATGTCTGTATTCAGTCTGTACTCAGTATTACGTTTGTATTGTATTTGTCAGTATATGTAATCAGTCTGTACTCAGTATTGTGTATGTATTACCGACAGGGTTAGGTAAGATGAAGACTTTGTACCAACTATGGTTAGGTAAGATGAAGACTTTGTATCAACTATGGTTAGGTAAGATGAAGACTTTGTACCAACTACGGTTAGGTAAGATGAAGACTTTGTACCAACTATGGTTAGGTAAGATGAAGACTTTGTAACCGACTATGGTTTAAGTTTTTCCTATTTAAGCAGCTCGTCTGCTCTGTAAGAATCAGATTGAAATCAATGAATATAACTCTGAATATGGTATCAGAGCCTTGTGAGTAGTTCTCTTGGCTCCTGTTTGTTGGAGCTCTGCTCCCTGTGCTTCTGTCTCTCCCTCTGGTTTCTTATGGTTTCCTTTTTTGTTGCCTAAGTATGCTCTGCAGTTGCCGTCTCCGACGGATCCTCTGCATCAGAAAAAGGTGTGATTTATGGCTAATGTTCTTCCCAAGCTCTGGTTGGTAACGTCCCTTGAGGTAGGTGTGGGTATGCAGGCAAGGCCGCTATAAAATCCCGGCACAATCGGGTTACCTCCGACCAGAGTCTACGAAGCTTATTATTCATATATTCTCCGTTTTACTGAAACCATCTCGAACCAGTCCCCAGACAGAGGTCCGGGTGCATCTCTAGCACACAGTGGTCTTTTGCTCTTTCTTTTTATGGCTTTACAACCTCCAGTTACGGCTCCGGTCACACTTAAGCAATCTCATGCGTCTAAGGTGGATTACTTGTATGAACTCAGCTACACGCCGGCTGAACAGCAGATCCATCCGACGAACTTCCCGATCCTCAATCCTTATGATGTCTTCCCACAGACGTCGTCTTCAGTCACCAGAAAGCTTCGAACTATCATTGCTCCCAAGAAGACCCAGGGTTTGAAGGAGTATGTTCAGGCTCCCCCTTTTTCTCAAAACCAGGTCACCGCCAGTGGCAAGGAACAATATTTCCCGGTGAATATCGGCCCAGACTCTCTCGGCTTCGCTATCAAGCGAGGCTGTCCTAACGTCGGCCCTCTAGGCGGCAACCGTGGGCGATATCAGTTCATCGTCGAGTATGGCGCGCAAACCACCTTTCGGTGGGTTGTTGTTCACCTCCCGACACTCCGATGACTCCACCTCCGTCCTTTGCTTCCTACAAGCCAGATTTGCCACCTGCTCCTCCATCTCCACCATCGGAACCTCCGCTCATGCTATGGCAGCAGGAGCCCATTCCATGTTACATGGCTACCGATTACAAGGCATCGCAGGAATTTTCCTCCTACGGTTGATTATGAGGATGCTGATCGCCGCCATCACAAATGGAAGATTATCCCTCCTAATGTTCTTGACAACAATGGCCGGATGGCTCACAACACTCCTATTGAAGCCCACTCAATTGGCGGGCTGAGAATGCTTTGGTTCAGAATCAGTATCTCACCAAGCTTCTCTCATACCAAGAACATCACACACTTGCTCTCCGTCGAGAACGAAGGCGACATCCGATATTTGAAATCACGGATTGCATCCTTACACCAGGAGCTTATGACTATAGCTATGACGGTGAAGGATTTCGCCAGGCTTCTTATCTTATTTCGGCCGAGAAAAGGAGAAACGTCTTCCTGGAAGAACAGCTCCGTCTAGCTCAAACTCAAGCCTATCCGGCTAGTCCGACACTGTTCTCGACTGCCATGACCCCGGTTTTTCATGACTATCGGCGCCACCATAGCTTTCCTACGGCTATGTTCAAGGAGCTCCAAGACCAGCAAAGGCACCTGGCTGCTCATAAAGCACGATCCGCTAAACCCAAGCGATCTCATGACTCATACCCGTCGCCATCCCTGCCAGTCTTTCAGCCTTCCCCTGTTAATATTGCTAAGCCTATGGTGCAACCTACTTTCCAACCTTTATCCGAGCAACCTTCAGGACCTCCTGGTTTTATCCCCTGGGTTCCTCCCAGATCTAAACCATCCCCTCCTGACTCTGCCTAGGGAAGAAGTCAGGGAACGAAAGTATCTAGGTCATGAGATGATACAAGTAACTTGTGAGAAAGTGGATGTAATCAGAGAAAAGATCAAGACGGCTTAGTCCAGACAAAAGAGCTACGCCGACAACAGGAAGAAGGACATTGAGTTTGGAGTTGGAGAGAAAGTATTTCTCCCAGTTTCTCCAACAAAGAGGCTGCTGCGATTCAACAAGAAGGGAAAACTGAGCCTGAGATACATCGACCCATATAAAATTCTGAAAAGGATCAAACCAGTAGCGTATCGACTGGCCCTACCGCCAACCTTGGAAGGAGTCCATGATGTATTCCATGTGTCGATGCTAAGGAAATATATTAACAACCCGACACATGTACTCTCGGCCGAACCGGAGCAGCTGGATGCCGATATGACCTATGAGGAACAACCGATGGAGATATTAGACATAAAGGAGCATAACCTCCGTAACCGCATGGTCACATTCGTTCAAATTCGATGGGGAACTGCCCACCAGAGGAAGCGTCATGAGAGCGTGAGGAAGAAATGCATGCTAAATATCCTTAGTTTTTTAGACCATAAGGTATGCCAATTTTGAGGATAAAATTTCTGTTAGGTGGGGAGAATGTCAAACTTGCCCCAATCTGACTTAAACTTTTCTCAAAGAGCAGGGATTAGCCGCCACCCACATCTATGTGGTGTATCAGCCCAGTGGTTACAATCAGTAGAGAGCCCCTGCAGATGACACCCACCATACCTGTAGGAAGGTGGGTTGCAACACCCTGTAGCTGCTCAGCCCATCACCTGCTATACAACACAGAGCACAAGTATTTTTCTCTCCTGAATACTAAGGGGACCATGCTCTTAAATATATCGTCCTTGTATGAGTAGTAGAGTGTGGGGAAGGTACCATGTGGAAAAACAAACCCCTGTGGGAACCACAGCAAAATTCAGCAGTGTTGCATTCTCTGGATGATGCACTAGACGATTGGCCCAAAGCTCCAGTGCAAGCTCCAGTGATGCTAAAACCTATACTTTCCTATTCCAAGCTTGTGGGAACTGAATCTTCTGCTTGCAAACACCACCTATATGTACCTTGGAATTTTAGGAACCATTCCCCATCTTGGAATCCATGTGACCCTCACCTATATAGCTAAACTAGGCAAGAATCACTTTAAAAATGCATTTTTGCTTATGGGACTACCTAGCCAAACAAGACTTAGTTCCATGTAAACTATAAATAGGGGCCCCAGCTCAAAATTTAGACCTCTACAATTCCTAACAGCAGAAAAGAAAAGAGAAAGAAAGAGAGAAAGAAGGAGAGGAGAAGGAGAGCTTGTGGCTTGAGCAGCCTTAGCTGAATCCTCCACAGCCATAAGGTAAACTATCTACGCCTAGACTACTCTCATAACCATGACCCAATTCTGTCCTCTAAGTTTGAACCCAAGAACCATAACCATATATAGCCATGTCTCTGTAGCATCTCTATGGAATTACCACCTAGAGCTCCAAGACAGCTTGGATCATCCATGCACACCTAGTTCTAGGAAGTTTATGTAATTCTACACTATTTTAGCTTGTTAATGTATATATCTTGAATTCCAGCAATGCATCTAGCTAGATCTCATGCCTGATCATGCATGCAACTCATAGATGATGAGCTAGGAACATGGATCTCTGCATGCATGATGTGTTTTGCATACTACAACTTAGGATATTGGCTGTAATGCATATGCATGTTTGTTGTTGTGTGAATTATGGAAGTTGGGAGGCTGCATGTTTGATCTCAGCCTTGCTGGCTTGAATTGCTTGGTGTTTGAACCCAACCCATCAACCAATTGGTAAACCTAGTTTAGAAATCCACAAAACCATTGCATTAGCTTTATAAGCTATGCTTCCCCCTGAAGTCATCCCAAATCGAAGATGGGAAGAATCTAGCAGCCAAAACTAGGTTCTGAGCAAGGAAACCCGTGTCCAACAGGGGCTGGACGATGCACTGGATGTTTGACCGAAATGTCTAGTTTTGCTGTTCTAGGTCAAAAATGATTCCAGCCTGTTGGATCAGCATCCGTAGGCCTAGGACAATGTGGGGGGCATGAAAATCACTTTAAAAGCCTACCCCAACCATCCATGTTGATATCTATACCTTGAGTGTATCAGTGGACCCAAAAGGGATCAGAAACCAACACTGTAACCTAAACCAAAATCCTGGAACTTAAGACCCTTTTGAAGCTGTGTTTGACATGTTCTAATGGTCCGATTAACATAGGTTATAACCCCGAACACGAGGTGCAGTTTCAGGCACCGACTAGGACCGAGCCGGCTGAAGAACAAGTGGGATTTGCACAAGGTGAGTGGAATTACACCATCGGTGTAGGTGTAACATGACTGATAAGTCATAACAACAACAACAACAATATTTAATATCTTTATTCATTTAAATTGCTTATATTCCTATTTGATTTCTGATTCATATCAGATGGCTATTGGAATTGAATGCTAATGTTATACATGTGAAAATGCTAGATTAGATGTCGTAGTCGGCTTGAAAATGAGACTTGTGGTAGCCTGTAGAATGGAATGCGAGGCACCACCAGACTCATACTATGTCATAAAGAATGCATTTGGATTGGGTATCATCATCCGTGCTATGAACCCTTGCCAACAGGGGTTAAGGTATTGGATGCCTGTGAGAGAACTTATACCAAAAAGGTATCTGCTCGGCTGGGTGCCCATCTTCTAGTAAGGTGGTATCACAAGCTAATCTTAGAGGGCTGGTTGGGCTGACCATGGAGAGAATGCTGGAGCCAATCGGTCTTCTCCGACAACTCAATGGGTGTATTGCGGGAAGTGGTTAGAAGCCTGCACCAGGGATACATGTATTGGGGATTGTAGTATCACTTTTATCTGCCTTAGTTGTGATGCTAGGTGGCTTAATAATAATAAAGAACTTCATTTCATATAGGACTCATTTGGTTGTGCTTGCATGTGCATGCATGGTCTATATTTCATTCACGGGCTTGGTGGAGCTCACACTCTTGTATATTTCTTTTTAGATGATATTGTAGGTGGACGTGATGATGGCTGGGAGGCTCATCTCAAGCAGGAGGGTGATGTTGATTATGATAGTGTGGGTGTGGACCCGGTCAGAGGTTATCCCTCTGGTATTGGTGATTACGGTGACAGTTGAAGGTGGTCCATGAAGGCGAGCAACTCACTTCATCTAACCTAGGGATTCTTTTGATTTAGATAGGAATCTACTAACTTTCCCTTTTTGTATAACTTGTGTGGGGCTTCTGTTGTCTTGCCCCTTTTGTTGTTTTGTGCAGCTATTGGAGGTGTAGTGACTGTCCGATTGGTGGTGTATGTGTAAACAGTAATAGTATGGTGTGTATCGTAACTTGAAGTTAATGTAAATATTAGTTTCCGCTGCACTTTGTATGGGTGTGTGTGTTTGTGAATGATATTAACACCTTGTGGATCCTTGGGGTTTGGCGGATTGCTACCGTGCAATTCAGGTCACCTACCTAATCCTCTCAGGGGGTGGTTTGGGGTGTGACAAACTTGACCGTATCATCAACATTGAAGCTGTATACTTGCTCGGTATACTTCTTGATCAACTCTTTGAACTCCGGAGATTTTTTGAAGTCCTTGATAGCTTGAACGCGCATTGCTTCCAGATCGGCAGCGTCCTTCACCTTGAGGTCATCCAATTCCTTTCGGAGATCGGCGATCGCCCTCACGGAAGCCTCGGCCTCAGCTTCCAGAGTATCCTTACAGTCGGTTAAGGACTGCACCGTCTCCTCTATTTCAGTAATTTGGCTGGACAATTGGGTCTTCTCCTTGACCAAGTCCTTCATCTGCACCTCCATCTCCGCGTGCTTGTCTTTTCCCTGAAATAAAGGGAATAGTACTTCTCAAATCGCAAAGACGACTCGAAAATCTTGGAAAAGACCTGCATTCACAGAGAACTAAAGCTTAAGAGATAGTGCAATGAAGATATAAGCAGAAGAGAGAGCCACACTTACAATGGCCATCTCCGAATAGAATGAGCTCGCCAGATCCATGTTCGACAGCTTCATCAGAGCCTCGCGGTCCTTGGGGAGCCGAGCCTAATCTAACCACTCCCTTGCCAGGACCTCATTCTCGTAACATGAGTCGCCCTCGTAGATCTTCAACTTAGGCAAGAGAGTAGGGCGCTTCTCCTTGTCAGTTTCCCCCAGAGCTTGAGGATCATCTCCGACGGAGATGACCTGTTTCCCCCGATCAGAAGGACGGGGAGTAGATTTCTTGGATCGATGTTGGACGATGGTATCGTCTGCATCGGGATCCTCCCTCTCTTTCCTCTTAGTCTGGTTTAGGTAGGCAGGAGGTCTCCTCGGAGCCGAAGTGTCACGCGCTAGACCACCCCCTTGGAGGATTTGGGAAAATGACCTAGATATCCTACGATATTCGCCAATCCTCCAGGATCCAGAAGTAACACTTACATGTCACAAACCACATAATGAGGGTAAAAAGATAATAAATGTATATCAGAGTGCAACAGAAGACTTGAACTACCCATAGATGATTTATATCATTTATAATAAAATCCCAAATACCTATGTTATACCATATACATATCCATTTATGCTTAAAAGTATAATACTTTGATAATTACACTTCTTAAAAGAAAGAAACTTAAATAATCTCAAAATTTTCACAGAACAACAAGATGAGGAAGATCTATAGGTCCATCAACAGTGTCGTCATCCAAAAGTAAACCAGTACCTGCAAAATCACCTAAAAGAAAGATTCCACAAATGTGAGCTCCACCGAGCCCGTGAATGAAATATAAACCATGCATGCACATGAAAATACAACCATAAGCCTATATGCATGAAATTCATTTATACTAATTAATCCACCTTACAACAAAACTAAGGTAGGTAAAGGTACTACTACAATCCCCAATACATGTATCCCTGGTGCGGGCTTTTAACCCCTTCCCGCGATACACCCATTGAGTTGTCAGAGAAAACCATTCAACTACAGCATCTACTCCTTGGTTAGCCCAAACAGCCCTCTATGATTATCTTGTGATACCATCCTTTTTTAAGGATAGGTACCCAACTGAAAAATACCCTTAGGTATTAGTTCTCTCACAGGCATCCAACACCTTAACCCTTTTTGGCAAGGGTTCATAGTACAGGTGGTGATATCCTAACCATATGCATTCTGCATGACATCATACAATTCAGGTGGTGCCACCACATCCCATTCTACGGGCCACCACCAGCCTCGTTTCCAAGCCGGCTACAACATCTAGGCTAACAAATTCATGCAAGCATTCAAACATCCATACCAAGCCATCAACAATTTCTAATATAATTCCAACAAGAATAAGAATTAAATAAAGAGAGCAATGTAATGCAAATTGTTCTGTACATCACAACCCATAAGCTATGTTACATCTACACGTATGGTATAATTCCACTCACCTTGACTAATTCATGTCAGTTCAAATGATTGATGGGTCTCGATTAGGCTTTGATACAGCACCTCGTATTCGGAGCTATAACATATGTTAATGAGATCATTAGAATATGTTACATATTGTTTAAAGTGGTTTAGAGTCCTAGGGTTACCTTAGGGTTAGGTTGGAATCAAGTTCAAACCAAACAGTGTTGTCAGCAACTCTGGATGATACTTTGGATCTTTGGAACATCTAGAGTGGATCATCTAGAGATGAAAATACAGCAATAGTGGGGGGTTTTCTTTGGGGTTTCCTTGTTTTATACTCCAACATCATTAGGGAGCAATGCCAATGGTTTCCCCTATGGTTGGCTCATGGATTGGTCTCATAGTCCCTCCTTGGATCATGGCATTGTGTTTTCCCAAGGTAAGGACAGTAGCAAGGTTGCAAGGGCTGGGGTATCATAGGTTTTGGTCTTAATGGCCATTTGAGGCATTGGTTTAAGTCCCTTGGGGTTTGGGCCAGAGTCTGGTCTCAAAAACTAACATTGGATGATCCTCTGGACCTTCTGAACGTCCAGAGTGGAACGTCCAGTGCCTGTACAACATGGGATTTTTGAACATGTACAGGATTTTTCTGTAGATTTAACCCCAAATCGATTTGGGATGATGCTCAGTGATTAGGAACATTTCCAATTAAGGTCTCTTGATGGGATTACATGGTTCTTGTTCATACTAAGTGGATCATGCAAGGCTATGGGTTGGTTCTATGCATACCCAACTACCCAAAACAGAGTAGGAATGGATGGAATTAATCATCACAGTACTAGACCTATGTAAGTAGTTTAGGAAACTTAACATGCATGCATGCAAGGATCCATAGTTCTATCCTACAAAACATGGTTTACATTCATGGTTTGGCATGATGGTTAGCCATTTTTTTTTTTTTGGTGAAGATGGTTAGCCATTTCATGGCTGGAATTTATGTTTAGGTAATTTCTAAGCTTAGGAAGAAGGTAAAGGAGAAATTAGAAAGGGGTTTAGGCATGCATGCAAGGGGATCATGTTTTCCTAAGTATTACTCATGGAAAATTTCATATGGAAGCATGGTGGGTCAAGATTACTTAACTCAATTCTGGAATTTTATTAAAATAAAAACAAGAGGAGGATAGGAGGTTGGGAAAACGATTTCATAGGGGGTTTACCTTCAGAATTTCAGAAGTGATCAAGAGCTCAAGGCCTTCCTTCTCTTCTTTCTCTCTTTCTTTCTTTCTTCTCCTTTCTACATTTTGAACAGAAAGAGATATCCTAAAGCTAAGTTTCTCTTATATAGCCTTGGCCTACTAAGGCCTATTTGGCTAGGGGCAGCTTTAGGAAAAAATCATTCACTTCTCTAGTTTTCTATGTACAAGGAAAGGTAGGTGGGTCCCACATGGTTTCATTGTTGGGGGATACTTTCTACAAGTCATTAGGGAGGTGGTGAGGGGACCCCCAATGCAAGACATGGGGTTCCCAATTGTCTGGAGTGAAAAATATATTGTTTAGCATCTTTGGACGATTCTCTAGATCTTTGGAACGTCCAGAGTGGATCATCCAGAGATAGCAACAGAAGAATTTAAAAGGGAAAACAAAGGTTTTTCTTGGATTGAAATGAAATTTCAGTTAATTTAAAGGCATAATTGGATAGTAGTTCCTTATAACAAAATCAAGCTCTATGAGTCTAGTTTCTAACAAAATTGGAATCCAAGCAAATGAGGTTTGGATGATGGAGTTACATTATTTTTATTAAACAGGGGTCAATCTGCTAGAATAGATGGATTCGATTTTTTACAGCAACTTGAAGTGAAATTTTAACTAACTTAGAGACATAAATAGACAATGGTTTCTTCTAACGAAATGAATCTCTATGAGTCTAGTTTCTAACAAAATTAGAATCAAAGCAAATGAGATTTGGATGATGAAGTTATATCATTTTAAATAAGTGGGGTACAATCTGCTAGAGTAGCAGAATTTGATATTTTAGTTGGGATTTAACATACATGTATGGAATTGAGTTCTCATCATCAAATCAAACATGCAAGTTGATGTTTGGTCTACAAATGCTTTAATTCAAGCATTTAAAGTGATGAGGGTCAACTTTAGTTTAACCTAGAACTAGGATTAGGTCCTATGGCTGGGTTTAAGCATGCATGCAAAGGAATTGGATTTATGATTTAATCAAATCATGGCCAACCCAAACATGCATGATGATAAAAGGTTCATTCCTAGTTATCCTAACATCTAAACTAAATTCTTAGTCTAGGGAAGAGTAAAAGAAAGAAATCAGATGTGAGATTGGGGCATGCATGCATGGTATTGGCCTTCCCAATTGTATCTCCTTGGACAGATTTAACATGCATGACCAAGGATGGTTTAGTTCAGCCTAAAACAGAATTGTGCATGATGCTAGGTCTAGGTAAAGGGGGGTAGAAGGAGAAATAGAGTAAGTTTAGAAACTCTTACCAATGCTTAGCACTTGGGTTCTCCTTGCTGAAACAATTTCGAATCACCCTGATTGTTAATGCCTTCGCGTATTAACCTTCCCTACATGTTTCATAGGCCTAATGTATCATGTACTCGGGTAGGGCCTTAGACATCAAGGGATGATACCTACCTTAGGTTGTACATTTGGTGGTGAACTGTACAGTTGCAAGGAGTTGGTGTTTGCCTTCTTAATGGTATGTAGGTCCTCACCAATGGGGCTACCTCATTAAATTCAACCACGAGATCAATGCACCACAGTATACTGGTAGCTTTGACCTTGGGTTCCGAATCTTTGACCAAAAATTCAAATTAACCCGCATTTTTGGTCACGGGTTTAACACGGAGGGACGAGTCCTGTTACCAAACCTGCTTTATCTTTGGGTGGAGCCAAAGAAGGACCAGTCTTGCCCTTCTGCTTCTGTTCAACTTCTTTCTTTCTCTGGGCTGCCACAGCCCAGTACTTGTTCGGATCCAAAGTGATGTCCACTGAAAAGAAAAGAGGAATTAGCATGAATGAAAGAAAATGAAAATGCAAGTGGACATATACTCCGATCCGAGGATACTCACTCGGGGCATAACTCAGCTTCCAGACGACTAACACATCCTCCCTATGAAGTCAACAGATGTCCAAAGGTTCCCAGTCCAGGCCGACACTCACTGACTCCCGGTCATACCTATTCAACTCGGGCAGCCGGTTCACATGGCTCAGGCAGATGTCCCTCCATTCCAACTTGAAGGGACAACTTGGGATAGCAACAAAAAAATACCGATCCTCCCAATTCTTGACCGACTGGGGCATGTGGCTGAAGAACTGGATCTGTTTAAGGGACCCCTTCAAGTTGCGGGGAGACAAGTAATACCACCCCCGACCGACTTCTTCAGCATAAAGAAAAGACTAAAGAGGGAAGTTGTAGCTTGTTGGCTGAGCTGACCAAAAAAGATGAAAAATCCAAAGATTTGTCTCCATGAGTTTGCTAACAATTGCTCAGGACTGAGATGATAATGGTCCAAAACATCTATAAGGAAGCTCCAAGCAGGGAGATGAAGAACGCAGATAAGAGTGATCTCATATAGCCACACCTCGCCTTCTTGAAAGTAGTAGGCCTTGTCATGTTTAGTCGGGGCATAAAGAACGATCTCGGGGGGATACCGAATCGTGCCCTGAGAGATTCTAGGGCCCGGTCATCGAGAATACTCTCATAAGTGTTGGCACCCGGGGTAACCTCCCCAATGGCCGAGCCCTTGGACTCGGTACCTTCATCCTCGGCCTCAGTGGTTGGACCTCCTTCTACTTCCTGCTCAGGGAGGGTATGTGCTTGCACCAGGCTACGGGCACCCTCCCCTAAAAGCCTCGCCGAGGAAGAAGCTAGAGCATGGTGCGCCTGTACCGAAATGCCAAGCTATTCGAGTGAAATAAAATCGACGGTTCGATAGAATGGGTCTTATCCGAGTCAGCGCCCCGAATTTGAGTCATCACTCATTTTGGGAATCTCGTGGTAACCTAGGTTAGGGCCCGGAGGGAATTATCGAAAGACATTAGCAACAAAAAAACTTATTGTTCGGGTTGGTGAAATATAAGATTTCTGCGAGCAGGTTGAGAGAATACTATCCATGGTTTGAGAAAATGGCAAAACATTCAAACCGTGGGTGTGCGGAAGGTTATATATTAATATAAAAAACAAAATTACAAGTAGGACCGTGGGTCGACAACTTAAGAATAGACTTAAGTGTACTTTACACTTAAGAACAAAAAATAAAAGACCATTACAATAAAACCCCTACTGAACCAACACCAACTTGACCATTTCTACGATATAGGCCGCCATTAATGGGAAGGTCCTGTTGGATTTATGTGTCCATCAAACCCGGTTTGGTCGGGTTCAATCCCGTTTTACTTTTTATTGAACCTTTATACATTTTGGTTTAATATCATCACATGCGATATAAACTTTTTAAGCATTATGTGTCCATAAGTTTTACTTAAAATGGTAGTCATGACTAGGGTTTTGGCTGGGCACCCTTATCATATGGTCGTCGCATTGGATATGCCTAGACATGTGATGTCAGGGTACGAATGCGAGTACTCACATGATCGATGTGTGTATTGGCGAAGAATCTACTTTGTCGATTCCCTCATGTATTACTGCCAGATGTAGGAAGGGATAGACATGTGTCACTGACACCCTTTGCCTGAGGGAACCCTGTTGCTGCAAAGTGTGATCGCATTCTTTGGTTCATCAATGACTGAGACTCAAGTGAGTCAAAGCCGGTGTTCTGGGAATGCTTAAACACTTTATGTGTGAAGAGTTAATCAACATGGTCACCACAGCCCCATTGGGGAACACCAAGATTGAAGTTGTCTGTGTATGGTCAGATCAGAATCTGCATCCAGTGCCATTTTGGAAATGATTTTTACAAAATCTATTTTACATAAAATAATAGATTATATGCAGTCATTTGAATAAAGTGTTTTATCGAGTTTTGCGGGACCCGATCAAATACACAGACACTCTTATATGGACATGTACTATGGAATGGGGTTTGGCAGTACAAGTGTACATACCCTAGATTCCATAATGGTGGTGTTGATTAGTGGGGGGGGTTGTACATGATAATTTATTATCATATAGGGAGTTATTTGGAATTTGCTAAAATAATTGGTTCTTTATTTAATTAATGGATATGGTGCTAATTGTAATTATTCATAAATTAAATAAAGTAATTAATTATATAATTCCCTATTAGATTATGCTTCTTCACCAATTAGAACCACTTTGAGTTTAAACAGAACTGCCAAATAAGGAGAAAGAGAGTCTGACTCTCACTAGGATTTTATTTTCCCATCTAGGGTTTTAAAAAACCCTAGTATTATATAAAGGAACCAAAAACGCAGAGGGGTGGGGCATAAGTCTCCACGTTTTTGGTAGCCCCCCTCTTGGATGGTTTTTGGTCTCCCCTCTCTCTCTTGTGATCTCTTCTTCTTCTTCTTCTTGCTCTCTATTTTGTTTGAGAGTTAGGGTTTTAGAAACCCAGATCTATGCTTGAAGAACTGAAGAGCATCTAGGATTGGCTTGAAGAACCTTGGCTACACCATTGGAGGTTCAGATCTGTTTGCTTGGATTGCTCATCGGAGGAAGAACCATTGTCTATTGGAGGAGCAACACTTGAGGCTCATCAGGTTAGCAATTCTATGTTAATTCCTATTGTTTTATTATATTGATTATTCATGGGATGTGAAAGTAACCCGAATTGATTGTTTTCTGCTGCGCATTCGGGTGTGGGATGGATCCCTCTATCCATGAGATGGAATAGGGATGATTATTCTCTATGACATGGCTCCCAATAATTTTATGGGATGTCAAAGAGACTGGGCATTGGTTTATCATACCAACCCTAGTAGGGTTCCTGTAGGGTACCATGGACGACCATGGGTGACCCTAAAATTGAAAATAGGATGCCCAAGCCAGATTAGGGTGCCCTAGGGCAACCATAGGATTCCCTAGGGACAACCCTGGAGTTCCCTAAAATAGGGAACTCAAAGTATAATGTTTATTGGTTTACCAAGGTGAACCGCAATGATCCCATGGACCGTAGGATCAACCTACAGTGTGGTATCAGAGCCACCATTCTCACCCATGGATATCATATAATTAATTGGATGTAGTTATTGTATATGGGATGCAATCTTTTTATTTAAATATATTGATGTTTTTGCACATAGATTATAATGGTTGTCACACCCCAAACCACCCCTGGGAGGATTAGGTAGGTGACCCGAATTATGTAACGGCAATCTGCCAAATCCCACGGATCTAGAAGTAGTTATTATATTCACGGTCGCACATTCATCACTTTACTATAAGCAAGATCAGAGTGTTGCAGATAACTATAATTATAATAACAAAGAGAAAGCGTAGCGATACGGGAAATGATGATAATATATACATACATATGTTTGATCTGATACATTCCCCACACAACCCACAAACTGAGAAGCAAGCTGACAAGAACAAAAGCCGAAGGAAATACATACCTATATCTACAGGGTGAGATAACTCAACCCCAAAAAGGAAAGAAAACTAAAGCTGCACCACAAGCAAGACAGGGATAAACTCCTAACAAAAACAAAAAGGAGTCCCCAAGATAAAAAGCATTAAGTACACTCCTCAACGGTCTTCATCAATGACCACCGAGAATGCACTCAGCACAACCTCCGTTGGGGTCCACATCAATATCATCATAATAACCAGGCCTCTCCTCCTTGAAATGAGCCTCCATGCCACAGTGGCATCCACCTGCAGAATCATCTAAAGAAAAACATGTATAACAGAGTGTGAGCTCCACTGAGATCGTGAGCGAAACATATCATGCATGCACGTGCAACCACAATCCACATGCTCCTACATGATATACAAGTCTAGATTAATTATTAACCACCTAACATTACAACTAAGTCAGGTTAGTGCTACTACAATCCCCAATACATGTATCCCTGGTGCGGGCTTGGTTACCCCTTCCCGTGATACACCCATTGAGTTATCGGAGAAGATCAGCCAGTTCCAGCATCTCCCTACCCAAGTCAGCCCGATTGATCCTATGGATTAACTCCTGTGAGGTAACCGACTCAATATCAAATCACCCAAACCGGTGCATAATCATCATATGTGGCATTTTGCCAAAATTCACCTTTCGGTGCTTCCCAAGCTTTTAGCCCGAGGCTTTTTGGCAAATCTGCCCAAGGGCATCCTAGCTGTGCTGAGGCTTCCCGGCGTAAATGCCTCTAGGGTTTTACGGTAGTCCTCACAGTTATCCAACAACTGAACCCCTGTTGGCAAGGGTGCATAGCACGGGTGATGAAACTCTAGCACCATGTTTATATGGCGTCGTATGAGTCGGGCTGTGTCAACCGTATCCCATACTACGGGCTACCACCGGCCTCATTTCCAAGCCGACTATGGCATCTAGTCTATCATTCACAATCATCAGATAAGAATCACAGTGTTGATCAACAGACAATCAATGTGTAATAATTTGAGTAATTGAACAGAATTTAAATAACACAGCAATTATAAATTTAGAATTTTAATTGCCGGCATAGTAATATAGTTACACACACATATATGATAATACTTCACTCACCTGGGTCTGGTTCTAAGAACTCAGTTGCAAATTCAGTTCCGGCTGTAGTCTGGCTGTAAGCCTCGAGCGCGGGATCAAATCCTAGATATAAATCAGAAATTGTCATTTTAATATTCCAACTATTTTTGGAGGTCCTAGGGTTAATCTAAGCTCACTGGTTTGACCCGGTGTACAATAGGTCTTCACTTGGAATTCTCTAGGCCATGGACTGGGCTTTAGGCCTATGTCCTGGTGCATCATCCAGAGATGGTGGCCTAAGGGTAAAATGGTCATTTATAGTATTAGTACCTGACCCTAGGTCATATTAGGCTTACAGTGTTGTCCTCAACTTGACAGTCTTGCAAGACCAATCATAGGCAAGGTTTCCAAGTCCTGCGGGGCCCACTTGAGTTCCCAAGCATGTATTCTTATAAACAGATATGGGAAAGGGCATTTAGGTCATTTCCACCTTCCCATATAGTTACCTGACCAATGGGTGAGGTCCCCCAAGCCAGGTCAGCAAATCTGTCAATTTCCATTCACTGGGCAATGTCTCTAGGTGATGTCTGCATCGCCTAGAGATTTCAAAATCGAGTCTGGCTAAGTTCCCAAGGTTGCTGGCCATGGGCAATGACCAAACCTTCTCCCCATGCATGCTAGGGTATTAGGTACCCTCTGGGGTGATCTTCACTTTGGTCCAAGTGGATTTTCAACTGGGCCCACCACTAGGCTACCAGAGGTTGCCCAGACAGCCTAATAAATAGTAACCACAATTTTTCCAACATCCCAGACTTGGTTTCAGCTACATGCAAGGCTAATTATAGGTGAAATACACTGATTCAAGTCTGTCCTTTCATATGGTTTGGCCCCATGTAGCCAGAGTTTGCATTCAAGGCTCCAAATAACCTGTTCTCAGTGCAACTGGGCAGTGCAGCCATGCACAACCAGGTTTCGGTCCCAAGATTAGCAAAATAGACCTGTAAAATCTTATAAAATTCCTAGATCTTCCATGCATCACACTTACATGGAAGTTCCCAGCTGTTCTGGGCTGCCAGAGAGCCAAAAACGATCAAAACCTATGAATCAGTGGTAGCAGTAGGTATAAGCAGTGTTAATTATACCTGCACAGGTCTGAGAAGGCTCGATTCCAAGCTTTGGATGCAAGGCTGCCTCCCCTCGTTCCTCTTCCTTTCTTTTCTCTCTTTTCTCTCCTATGGTTTGAATAGTACCAAGAGCTCTAAAATGAGCTAAGGTACATCTATTTATAGGCCCAGCCTAACTAAGGCCTGTTTGGCTGTTAAGGCCCCTTTTTGAAAATGCATTTTTTACTGCATTCTCAGCCATTCTGGGCACACTGGTGGGGTCCACAGTGATCCAGGGGTATGAGGTGGTCCCTCAGACTCCCCTCAACCTATGGAGTGTGCCCATGTCCAATATGGGTGGTCCCCATAGTTTAAAATCAATTAATTATGCTGTTTTGCACTTTGGGCAATGTCTCTAGGTGATGTCTGCATCGCCCAAAGATTTCAACAAGGCTGAATCTCAGTGGGCTTGCACAGGAGTTTGACCAATGGTCAGGGCCTTGTCCCCACATGTCATATAGGGTCTTTTACACACATTTCTAGAGGTGGGTCCCACAGTTGTGAAGAGGAGAAAGAATACTTGGAGTCCAGGCAGTATATAATGCTATGAGCTATACAACTGCAAGGTTCAGTGATCCATCTACTGACAGGTATATAGGATGATCCACACAAGGTTTCTTCATCAATTTCAATCACTGGAGTGATACTCCACAGTGTTCTTGGAGACCATGCCTGGAGTTACTGTCCTTTAGTCAAGATTCCAGTCAGTCAGGGGTAGGGTTTGACATTTGTCCCCACCTTACAAAAATTTTGTCCTCAAAATTTGCTTACCTTGTAGTTCGAAGAGTTGAGGATACTTTTCCTTCATTTCTTCTTCACATTCCCATGAAGCTTCTTGTATGGGATTGTTTCCCCATCGAACTTTTACGAAGGCGACAGTGCGGTTAAGGAGATTGTGTTCCTTTCAGTCCAATATCTCTGTGGGCCGTTCTTCGTAGGTCATATCCACGTCTAACTGTTCAGGTTCAGTTGATAGTACATGTGTCGGGTTGCTGATATACTTTCTTAGCATCGACAAATGGAAAACATCATGGACGCCCAATAAAGATGGTGGTAACGCCAGTTGGTATGCTACGGGTCCCACCTTATTAAAAATTTTATAAGGACCGATGAATCTTGGGCTCAACTTGCCCTTCTTATTGAAATGTAGCAATCCCTTCGTAGGAGATACTCTTAGGAATACTTTGTCCCCTACTTCAAATTCTATGTCTTTCCTTCGATTATCCGCATAACTTTTTTGTCTTGACTGGGCTGCCTTGATCTTCTCCCTTATGACATCCACCTTGTCATAGGTTGCTTGTATCATCTCTGGCCCAAGATATTTCCGTTCGCCAACTTCATCCCAATATAGCGGAGTTCAGCATTTCCGTCCATAAAGAGCCTCAAATGGTGCCATGCCAATGGTGGAGTGATAATTGTTATTGTATGCAAATTCCACTAAGGGTATGTGAGCATCCCAACTATTGTTCATTTTCAAAACACAGGCTCGGAGCATATCCTCTAGAGTCTGGATAGTTCTTTTTGATTGTCCGTCCTTCTGCAGATGGAAAGCTGTACTAAGATTCAGTTGAGATCCCAATGCCTTTTGCAAACTTCTCCAAAACCTTGAGGTAAATCGAGGATCTCTGTCAGACACAATACTGACAGGCATGTCGTGTAAACGGACTATATTCTCTATATATAGTTGGGCAAGCTTCTCCATAGAGTAATTTATCTTGATTGGTATGAAGTGAGCTACCTTTGTCAGTCCGTCTACAATCACCCAAATCGCATTCATGCCCTTCCTGTTGTTGGGCAGATTTGCCACAAAGTCCATAGTGATCCTTTCCCACTTCCATTCAGGTATAGGAAGTGGCTGCAATAATCCATACGGTCGGTGTCTCTCTGCTTTTATCTATTGACAGGCCAGGCACTTGGACACTTATATTGCTATGGTCTCTTTCATTCCCATCCACCAATAGTATTTCTTCAAGTCCTTGTACATCTTCGTACTTCTGGGGTGGATTGTGTAGGGTGGGTTGTGCGCTTCTTTAAGGATTTGGTCTTGGACATCATAATCATCAGGCACGCATAATCTGTCTTGAAACTTCAATGTGCCATCCTGAGCCAATGAAAAAATCTGGGTCCTTATGGATTCCTTGTTGTACTTCCCAAATAATCTTGGCCAGCTCGGGGTCTAATGGTTGCTTCGCAATTATCTCTTCTCGTATCGACGGTTGTAGATCCATAGCTACTAATTGTATAGTCGTTCCTTCGATCACGAGTTCTAGATCAAGCTTTCGAGCTTCTTCCTATAACTGTTCACTTATAACCAATGAAGCGAGAGATGTAGTCTGTGATTTTCTACTTAATGCATCTGCAACAACGTTGGCCTTACCAGGGTGGTACTGAATTTCATCAGACTTTTGTGATCGCTGAAGATTTCACACTTCTCACCGTATAGGTAATGCTGCCATATCTTTAACGCGAAGACTACCGCTGCCAATTCTAAATCATGAGTGGGGTAGTTCTTTTCATGTTCCTTCAATTGTCTAGAGGCGTAGGCAACTACTTTACCTTTCTGCATTAGACGCCACCCAATGTTCTGGATGTGTCAGTATATACTACCATTCCTCCGGTGCCATCCGAAATGGTCAAGACTGGAGCGGTCACCAATCGGTTTCTCAATTCCTGAAAACTTTTCTCGCATGCTTCATTCCATTCAAACTTGGCACCCTTCTTTGTAAGTTTTGTCATGGGTGCCAAAATCCGCGAGAAATTCTCAATAAACCATCGATAATATCCGGCCAATCCTAAGAAACTTTGGATCTCAGTGGCACTCTTAGGAGTCCTCCACTCGAGAACTGCTTTTACCTTTCTCGGGTCTACTTTAATGCTGTCCTTAGTGACGATGTGTCCCAAGAATCCAATTTGATGAAGCCAAAATTCACACTTACTGAACTTGGCGTAAAGTTGGTGTTCTTGCAACCGCTGCAACACAAAAGTAAGGTGTCGAGCGTGTTCTTCTTCATTCTTGGAGTACACCAGAATGTCGTCAATAAATACAATGATGAACTTATCCAATACATCATGGAACACTCTATTCATCATGTCCATGAACGCTGCCGGGGGGTTGGTTTACCCGAACAACAAAACCAGGAATTCATAATGTCCGTATCGAGTTTAGAACGCCGATTTGTGAATATCACCGCTCTTGATCTTCAATTGATGGTATCCTGACCTAAGATCGATTTTAGAGAAAACTCTTGCTCCTTGTAGTTGATCAAATAGGTCATCGATGCGCGGTAACAGATATCGATTCTTAATGGTCAACTTTTTTAACTCACGGTAGTCGATACACAACCGCATGCTACCATCCTTCTTTTTCACGAACAGCATGGGTGCGCCCCAAGGTGATACACTGGGTCGTATAAATCCCTTCTTCAGCAGGTCTTGAAGTTAAACCTGCAATTCCTTCAGTTCGATTGGCGCCATCCGATAGGGTGCCTTGGATATCGGTGCTGCACCAGGAACTAGATCAATCGCGAACTCTATGTCGCAGTCAGGTGGTAGCTATGTTAGATCTTCTGGAAAAACATCAGGAAATTCTCTGACAATGTCAAGTTCCTCCAAAGGTTTTATCTTCGCCTCTGGTTCTATCACAGTGGCAAAAAACCCTTGGCATCCTTCATCTAACAACCTTCGCGCCTGGAGGGTAAATAAGGTTATCTTCCTGGACTTCCTTCTTGGTTCACTTTGATAGGTGAAAACTGACCCATCCTCCAACTTAAACACTATCTTCTTCTCCGCACAAATGACGTTTGCACCGTAGGCGGACAACCAATCCATGCCTAGTACTACGTCAAAATCCTTCATATCAAACTTTATCAATCAAGCGGTTAGATTCTTCCCACAAATCTCAATCTGGCAGGGGTCATATACTTCCTTCAAACCCACAACACTACCCATCAGTGTGCTGACTACTAACTCATGCCCGATGTCTCTCGGTTGATCTTTCATCCTACTCGCAAAAGTGGTAGAAACAAAAGAGTGGGATGCACCCGAGTCGAATAATACTCGTGCAGGTATGGTTGAGACACTCAAGGTACCTAGGGTTTGTATACAAATTAGGTTATATGAAGTAAACCAGTTATTCCCTATAATTTAGTAGTGTTCAACAATCTTACCTGTCAATACATCGGGGTTTGCCTCAGCTTCTTCATTCATCATCGCGAACACCTTTCCTCGCGTTCGATTGTCCCATGGCTGAAAAGGTCTAGCATAGGGCTGATTCGGCGAGTTGTTGCCATACCCACGCGATCTACATTCCTTAGCCATGTGCCTTTCCTTGTTCCACAGGTAACACTTATAGGGTGGAACAACAGGTGTTGAGGCTTGGCTTACTTGACTTGTAGCTGGTTGGGATGGCGAAGCTGCTGTTGTCGCTTGACTCGTAGCTGGTTGAGCAGGTCAATTGAAAGTGGGGCGAAAAGGGTTCTGACCCACGTTCAGCCTACGATACGGAGTCGGATTAGGGCTTTAACTATTTCCTCGATAAGCTTTGTTTGGCCACCCAAAGGTTTGAAAATTATTTGGCCTTTTGTTCAACCCAGGCGACGTCGTAGCCTTCTCTTTCTCTTTCTCTTTAAATCTATCTTCCATTGTTTTCGCCTTGTCAACCATCTGAGCATAGTCCCGAATGTCCATGATTCAAAGTACTGATCCAATCTCAGTCTTGAGTCCTTTCTCAAACTTCTTTGCCTTACTAACTTCCCCTTTCAGGTGCTTTGGAGCAAAATGGAACAGGTCTTCAAACCGTTGTTGGTAATCCAACACTGACTTGGTCCCTTGCACCAGTGCGGTGAACTCAGCTTCTTTCCTATCTCTGAAACTCTCTAGGAAGTAGTTCTTGAAGAAAACTTCTTTAAATTGGTCCCACGTGGGATTCGGGTGAGTGGGTTCCAAATTGGGCCTAGTAGCCTTCCACCAAGCTTCAGCTTCATTCTGTAACTGATAACCTGCATATATCAGCTTTTGTGCATCCGTGCACTCAAGTACTTCAAATGCCTTCTCTAGGGCACTAATCCACCATTCCGATTGCATTGCCTCGGAAGTTATTTTAGAAAACGCAGGCGGTTGGAGTTTCTTGAATCTCTCCATAACCTTGGCGGTAGAGTTTTCCGCTAAGTGTTGAGGCATAGGTGGTGAAAATAGTATGGGCCGGTTGGGTGATGGTGGTGGTGCCGCACGCTCATGCATCTTGGTTGCAAACTATGCAGACATTTGACCAAGCAATTCTTATTGTTGTTGCATGGTCCGCATCATAGTAGTCATGAATGCAGTTACATCGCCAGCTGCCACATTTAGCTGAGGTGCTGTAGTAGTGGCTTGTGCAACCGCTGGTGCCTCTGATGAAGCAGCCGATGCTTCAGAATTTTGAGCCTCAGTCCCATTTGGCAATTCAACCTCCGGTATAACACAAGGTTGTTTTCCTTAGCGACCACCACGAGAACTTCTTCTTATGTTGACCATTGTTGCTTCTCTGAAAAGAGGAGCAAGTTCAATATTCCAATATTGCTCATCGGGGTCAACAATTATTTCCTAGTAGTGCAGGTACAACCTAGTCCATAGCTCCAGTGAATTTTATGAGTCGCACCGGTAAGGTATATTGTTAGATATGTCCTCTTTGTTTGTTATGAGGTGTTTCTTTCATTTATTATGTTCTCTTTCTTAAACATTTTATGTAATGATGTGCTATGCAGTACACTATATGAGAGACTTCAATTTTTTTTTTATAAAAGACTTTTAATTATTTATTTGGTCTAACAGGCAAGCAATTCCAACTTCCTTCCGATCACGAATTCCATTGCAAGAAGGTACTCTATGTCAACTCTAACTTCCTCAGCTAAGGACAGATAAAAATCTCGTTCCCCTGGTCCACTAATAGCAGCAAGGGCTAGGTAAAAGTCCAATCGGTTCTCGGCTCAGGGTAGTACTAGTCATATACGTCTCAGTCTCTCTCGTAGTTGTCTAATATAGATCATGATGCTGGGGTCTCCAGCCTTGGCTGAGGTAATGGGTCCTGTAATAGAGAGGTTCTAAGCATCAGGTTATTCTTAATTAAAAGAATTAAGTACAGGGCTATAAGAAAATAAACAACTACAAAGAATAAAACATAATTGGGTTGGCTCGAGGTACCTTAGCGTCTAAAAGCTCAGATTAGCTAGACAACCTAATTGATCCTAGTCTTGGCTGATTTAGGTTATGGGTATGGTAAGACCTACGCTCTCCGCACGTCATAAATACCTATTACAACATACCTACATATCTATGTTTGGTTTTGCATAGCATCACACCACTCAGTTCCTACATAGACAGTATTGAGCACATATTAATTAAACATTTTACACACACACTATTTCTTATAAATGTATAAATAGATTTATCCATTATGAAGTATTTAAACTAAACACAAAAGTAAGAAATTCCAATTTCCTATGTGCTTTACACTAAACCCCCAAGTAGAAATTTTATTATTTGATACCATTGTGTTCATGTAATTAATGAATTTAATTAATTATTATTATTATTTTTCTTTTGTACCCATATGATTATTTTATGAAAATTCATATTTCGATGTTTATTGAGGTTATTTTAGGTAATACCCAAGTTCCCATGGGTTAAAACACAAAAACAGCAAAAACATAATCACTGGACGATGTCTCTGGGCGTTGGATGCATCACCCAGTGCCATCGCCCAGAGAATCGGTGCGCAGGTATAATAGTCAGAGAGGGGCCCATTTTACACCATTCTTGTCTTATTCTTCTCTAAATGCCTAGGGCAGCTATTTGGAGGCTAGTGTGACCATTTCCACACCAAATCCTCGCACTTCCTCGGGTTTTCCGTAAATCTACGCAACCTTAGGTAAGATTCCTTAATTCTTTTTCCTATTCTAGATCTTTTCTTGGTCTCTTATTGTTTTAGTTAGGGTTTTACCAAATTTCTTTAGCCCTAATCATTTTATTTTTCTTCTCTCTTTGTAGCCTAATGTCTACTAGTCACCGCACGGCTAGGAAGTCCGTAGCCTAGAAGAGGCTTCGGGTTGAGAGTGAGAACTCATCATCATCATCATCTACGGTACCTCCCTCTTCACCTAGGGACGATTCATCATCAGAGGAGCCCGAGTTTGATCGATTCCTCTTCTCTAGGTATGAGCACTTCAAGGATTGGGACAAGTTTAAGTCCCTCAAGATAGTCAATGGTCGGGTAGTCCAGATGGATGACTTCCATCAGTATAGCCTGTTTACTAGGTTCAGCACTTTAGGTTGGGCCTCTATGTTGACTCGTACTGAACCTTGTTATCCCAACTTGGTTTGGTATTTCTATTGCAATTTGGTGCCATCTGGGGCACAAGAGTTTGGGTTGGAGAGCAGAGTGAAAGGAGTGAATATCAGGTTGACCATTGCCTTACTAGCAGGGATATTGGGGCTGCCCAACACTGGGGAGAGGTGTTACTACAAGCCCCATGTTGACATTTCTGAGATGTTTTCATTGGAGACCAGGAGAAGGGTCTTCAGGGCATTGACTGGGTTTGAGAGCACACCCAAGTCAGAGGCTTCCTACAAGCCTAGTTATCGAGTTATTAGTAGGTGTGTGACCTACAACATCTACCCCGAGGGCGGTAACAGGGGTAGCATTTCTATGCTGAGAGCTTATATCACTTACTGCCTATTAGGAGCGGGCAGAGGGGGTCCAGTCATAAACCTCTCATACCTACTACTTCAGGTTATGTTATATCATGCATAGAACCCATCTGATGGGAACCTTCCATATGGGAAGTTCCTTACCTTAGTCTTCCAGCACTTCAGTGTTCCTTTGGCGGGCGAGTATGTGGAGAGGGATAGATCCAGGCCCATTGACAAGACCTCGATACTGAAGATGAAGGTGCCAGGGGGTGATCCACAAGAGGATGAGCAGATGGGGATGCTCAGAGATGAGGAGCTAGGTGAGATGCAGGGTGGTGATGAGCATGGTGAGGAGGTGCAGGGTAACATCCAGGGAGACTTTCAGGACGAGATGCAGGGCGACTTCGAGGGTGTTGGCACACAGTTCACAGATTTACCTGCTTATGGAGAGATGGGTGCTACTAGCTCACGTGTGCCAGAGCCTTCTGAGTGGGTGCAGGTGATGTCACAGTTCCAGGGTCTCAGCACTCAGCTTTCTGACATGTCAACCAGGATGGATCGAGGTTTCTCATCTTTGGAGAGCAGAGTAGTATCTGTAGAGCAGTACCTCGACTTTTGGGGCAGATTCTACCTTGTTGACTCGTGCCAGCCTTATCCTCCACCGAGCAACTTGGCTCCACTGAAGTAGTTCTTTCAGCCAGCCTTTGACTATTTATTACGTGGTTCAGACTATACATTTTTTATAGCTTATGTACTTTTTTTTTTGAAATGCCTGTAGTTTTTTTTTAGCTTATGTGGATATTTGAAGGTAGTACCATCAGTCAAAGCTTATGTAGTGGCTTGGCCACAGTTGTCTTTATGTTAATGAAATTATGCATCTTCTGTTTATTTACATCTACCTCCCCTGTAGCTTTTAGTTATTACTTGTTTTAATAACAGTAGCTTATTATTCCTATTCTGCATCTCGTGAATGTAAGAAGAGCCTCATGCCCTGATACCAAGCTCTGTCACACCCCAAACCACCCCCTGGGTAGGTGACCCGAATTACGTAATGGCAATCCGCCAAATCCCACGGATCTAGAAGCAATTATTACATTCACGGTCCCACATTCATCACTTTACTATAACCAAGATCAGAGTGCTACAGATAACTACAATTATAATAACAAAGAGAAAGCGTAGCAATACGGGAAATGATGATAATATATACATACATATGTTTGATATGATACATTCCCCACACAACCCACAAACTGAGAAGCAAGCTGACAAGAATAAAAGCCGAAGGAAATACATACATATATATACATGGTGAGATAACTCAATTCCAAAAAGGAAAGAAAACTAAAGCTGCACCACAAGCAAGACGGGGATAAACTCCTAACAAAAACAAAAAGGAGTCCCCAAGATAAAAAGCATTAAGTACACTCCTCAACGGTCTTCATCAATGACCACCGAGAATGCACGCATCATCGGCACGACCTTCGTTGGGGTCCATACCAATATCATCATAATAACTAGGGCTCTCCTCGAAATGAGCCTCCATGCCACAGCGGCATCCACCTGCAGAATCATCTAAAGAAAAACATGTATAACAGAGTATGAGCCCCACTGAGCTCGTGAGTGAAACATATCATCATGCATGCACGTGCAACCATAATCCACATGATCCTACATGATATGCAAGTCCAGATTAATTATTAGCCACCCAACATTACAGCTAAGTCAGGTTAGTGCTACTACAATCCCCAATACATGTATCCCTGGTGCGGGCTTGGTTACCCCTTCCTGCGATACACCCATTGAGTTATCGGAGAAGATCAGTCGGCTCCAGCATCTCCCTACCTAGGTCAGCCCGATCGATCCTCTGGATTAACTCTTGTGAGGTAACCGACTCAATATCAAATCATCTGAACCAGTGCATAATCATCATATGTGGCATTCCGCCAAAAATTCACCTTTCGGTGCTTCCCAAGCTTTTAGCCAGAGGCTTCCCGACAAATCTGCCCTGGGGCATCCCAGCTGTCCTGAGGCTTCCCGATGTAAACGCCTTTAGGGTTTTATGGTAGTCCTCACAATTATCCAACACCTGAACCCCTATTGGCAAGGGTGCGTAGCACGGGTGATGAAACTCTAGCCCCATGTCTATATGGCATCATATGAGTCGGGCGGTGTCAATCGTATCCCATACTAGGGCTACCACCGGCTTCATTTCCAAGTCGACTATGGCATCTAGTCTATCATTCACAATCATCAGATAAGAATCACAGTGTTGATCAACAGACAATCAATGTGTAATAATTTGAGTAATTGAACAGAATTTAAATAACACATCATTTATAAATTTAGAATTTTAATTGCCGGCATAGTAATGCAGTTACACATACATATATGATAATACTTTACTCACCTGGGTCTGGTTCTAAGAACTTAGTTGCAAATTCAATTCCGGCTGTAGTCTGGCTGTAGGCCTCGAGCGCAGGATCAAATCCTAGATATAAATAAAAAATTTTCAATTTAATGTTCCAACTATTTTTGGAGGTCCTAGGGTTGATCTAAGCTCACTGGTTTGACCCAGTGTACAATAGGTCTTCACTTGGAATTCTCTGGGCCTTGCACTGGACCTTAGGCCTATATCCCGGTGCATCATCCAGAGATGGTGGCCTAGGGGTAAAATGGTCATTTACAGTATTAGTACCTGACCCTAGGTCATATTAGGCTTACAGTGTTGTCCTCAACTTGACAGTGTTGCAGGACCAATCATAGATAGGGTTTCCAAGTCCTACGGGGCCCACTTGGGTTCCCAAGCATGTATTCTTATAAACAGATATGGGAAAGGGCATTTAGGTCATTTTCCACCTTCCCATATAGTTACCTGACCAATGGGTGAGGTCCCCCAAGCCAGGTCAGCAAATCTGTTAATTTCCATTCACTGGGCGATGTCTCTGGGTGATATTTGCATCGCCCAGAGATTTCAAAATCGAAATCTGGCTGAGTTCCCAAGGTTGTTGGCCATGGGCAGTGACCAAACCTTCTCCCCATGCATGCTAGGGTATTAGGTACCCCCCGAGGCTTCACTCTGGTCCAAGTGGATTTTCAAGTGGGCCCACCACTTGGCTGCCAGAGGCTGCCTAGACAGCCCAGTGAATAGTAACCACGATTTTTCCAACATCCCAGATTGGTTTCAGCCACATGCAAGGCTGATTATAGGTGAAATACACTGATTCAAGTCTGTCCTCTCATAGGGTTTGGCCCCATGCAGCCAGAGCTCCAAATAACCTGGTCTCAGTGCAACTGGGCAGTGCAGCCATGCACAGCCAGGTTTCGGTCCCAAGATTAGCAAAACAGACTTGTAAAATCTTATAAAATTCCCAGATCTTCCATGCATCACACTTGCATGGCAGATCTGGTATAGTCCTTGGCAGTTCCCAGCTGTTCTGGGCTGCCAAAGAGCAGAAAACCATTAAAACCTATGAATCAGTGGTAGCAGCAGGTATGAGAAGTGTTAATTACACCTACACAGGTCTGAGAAGGCTCGATTCCAAGCTTTGGATGCAAGGCTGCCTCCCCTCCTTCCTCCCTTCTCCTCTTTCTTCTTCTTCTTACTTTCTTTTCTCTCCCACGGTTTGAATAGTACCAAGAGCTCTAAAATGAGTTGAGGTACATCTA